>NW_022280300.1:0-37742 GCF_004355925.1 Anarrhichthys ocellatus
CCACAATGCAACCATTATCATTTTATAATTCCTCCAGACCCTCCTTGCCTGGTAAATATTCATGGCTTTCAAATTCTACTTTCCCAGTTTGTAACATGTTTTCAGTTTATACTGTCCAAGCCCGAGCTCACATGATCCTAATAACATCACTATGACATCATGGGGGTCATGTTCTCCTCCAGTGGCACTGAAGACATCATACAGCTGTTTTGAGAGTGTTGTGGAATATTTCTAAGTTAATCGGGAGAAGAGAGTTCTGTTCACAAATCAATAACAAAGTCTTCAAAAGATTCAAAGTTGTCTTTTTCTCCGTTTATTTGCTTGCAAGGGAAGAGTGCACAACACAATACGTATTCAGCAGCATGTTGTAAAAGCTTCGACTAACTACAGGATTCATCATCGTTTTATACATGGAGATGTCCTCTTCAGATAAATCACACACAGGGGAGGAGAGGTCTTTTGACACAGGCCGTGTTGATCGGCTCATTATCTACTTTCTGCTAGATGCGTTCAACTGGGAACCAGTTACGGTTATCAAGGTAAGATGAGACTTTCGCCTGCAAGTTCCTCATTACTGCATAGTTTTAACCACACGTAAGTTTCGGGTTCACAACACGGACACACAGAGTTCAATATATTTTGCCATTACAAGAGGTATTTAAAGTGGTACTTCCCATGCAGGGCTCTACTATAAGGATTCTTTAAAGGGACTCTGGTGCTTGGAAACAATACCACTTTCTTCCACAGGGGTCGCCAAAAACAAAACAAGAAGAAAGCGTTAAATAAAGAATGAACATGTCAATTAACTTTGGTCTTCGTTGTTATTTGATAACAGCTAATCAATAAAACAATTTGTATTGGGGCGAGTGAAAAAAAAATTTGAGTTGAACTAGTGGAATTAGTGAAGTGCTCCTTTACTACCGACAATCATTACGGGAAAGAGTTGTTGGTTCCCTTCTTTAAGTTCTGTTTTCTGTGTGTTTTATGGAGAACCATACTTGAATCAACTCATATAATAAGACACCGCTACTATGAGAAATCTAGTCATATGATTAGGATATACGTGTTTTGTGTTTCTCAGATTGTCCATCGCTATGACATCATTCTGATCCAGGAGGTCAGAGACAGCGATCTGTCAGCGACCAGAAAACTCATGGAGCACGTCAACAAGTTGGACTGCACCTTACAAAGCGCACATGTTACTTTGATGATTATATTTATTATGATGTAAAATAAACAAAATTATGTTTAATCTGTCTTCGCAGAGGTTCTCCTCAGTTCAGGTACAGCCACATCGTCAGCGAGCCTCTGGGTCGCAGCTCCTACAAGGAGAGATATCTCTTCCTCTACAGGTAAACAGAGAGAGGCAAAAACAACCGATCTGTTGTAGCAAATCCTCCGTTGAGACAGTGAACAGAAACCAAATTTACATTGTTGGATTATTACTGCTGATTTTAACCTTGTAGCTGGTCTTAGTGGAGCTCAACTTAATGTCTTGATATGCTCTGGGGCAGTTTAATCTGTAACAATTCGTCATATATTACAATGTATGTCATATGTTTTGTATGTGAAAGCTCAATCTGAAAAGTAACAGTGAGTAAAGTAAGTAAACTAATTGTAAACATTTGCCTCTGAGATGTAGTGGAGGAGAGAGGTATTTAGTAACAGCAAATGGAAACACTCAAGTACCTCAAAAAAACCTCAAAATTATACTGAGGCGCAGTACTTGAGTACATGTACTTAGTTACTTTCCACCACTGGTTTAAATACAGCCGGTTCAATACACATATTAGCAGATTGAAGTTGATCATGTGTCACTGTGTCAGAAAACACCACACCTTTGACCGCTTTTCGTGCCATTAAATACAATTTCTCAACGAATTCATTTAAAGGGCCAGTGTGCAGGATTTAGTGCCATCTAGTGGTGAGGTTGCGGATTTAAAGCAACTGAATACCTCTACCTTCACAAGCGTGTCGGAGAACTACACGATGGCCTTCAGGTAATAGTGGCTCTAGAGAGAAGGCTCTCTCTAGAGCCACTATTTGGTTTGTCCCTTCTGGGCTTCTGTATGAACATGGAGGTGCAACATGGCGGACTCCGTGAAGAGGAGCATCTCAATATGTAGATATGAAGGGCTCTTTCTAAGCTAACGCAAACACGATTCTTAGTTTACGGAAACATAGTTGTGAATATTATATATTCCATTTCTGCCAAAAGATCTGCGAAATCCTACACACTGGCCCTTTAAAGAATCACCAAAGTGTGTTTTTGAATGCAAATTACTCGCAAGAATGTTGGGAAATGAAAATTAATTTAATTAATTAAGAATAATCCTATGGCAGTTATACCTAAATTATATTCTTTGGCAAAAAAGAAAAAGGCATGACACATCTGCACACCACATTCACCCTTTCAGGATTAAGCTGCCCCCTAGTGGTCGGCCCCAGAAGGCACAGGACTTACTTGTTTCAAAAGTAAAGGTTTTTACAGGCAGCAATAGACGTGGTCAAGTAGCATCTTTCCTCTGCAGGGAGCAGACGGTGTCCGTGGCTACAAACTACACCTACGACGACGGCTGCGAGCCATGCGGGACGGACACCTTCAGCCGAGAGCCCTTCGTCGTCATGTTCACCTCCAAACAAACCGGTAGGCCCCGGGGGAGTGTGGGAAGTCCAATTTTTCTCTGTCAGACACCAGTGATGTCGATTGCCTCATTTATTAGGCAATCAACTGAGAACTTGTGTGAGATTCTGAGGTCACAGGTCTATTGGTCACCAATGGCCCTTAAAGAAAAACTCTAAAACTTGTGAATTCTTACTGCCATACAGTATTTATGTCAGCCAAATAGTGTTGGCATCTCTTTTCTGCTATATATTTAAAAAATCTTAACTTTCTCCTTCACGCATCTCCCCCTTCATTCACTCCTTCCTCCTTTTTCACAGCTGTGAGGAACTTTGTTCTGATCCCCCAGCACACCTCTCCAGACTCCGCTGTGAAGGAAGCCGACGCCCTCTATGACGTGGCGGCTGATGTCCGCGTCCGCTGGAACACCAATGTGAATGCTCTCCTCCAGAAAATACACACAAAAAAGAGTGCAAATGATGATTAATTTGTTAAAAATATGAGATGGTGGCTGGATGAAACTATTTCTGCTGTCCCTGCAGGACATCGTGCTGCTGGGCGACTTCAACACAGGCTGCAGTTACGTATCAGGCTCCGACTGGCAGCAGATCCGCCTCTTCACGGACAAGAGTTTCCACTGGCTGATCACCGACGAGGCCGACACGACTGTGTCACACACTAACTGCCCTTACGACAGGTGGACACACATGCATAGACACTTGTATGCACACACACAGACATACGCACAGACTCTTAATTCCAACCCTCTTCCTGTATCTGCAGGATTGTGGTCACTGATGACATGATGAAGGGAGTGGTGCCCGGCAGCACTGAGGTCTACAACTACATGGTGGACTTGAAACTCAGCCACAGTCTGGTAAAGACAACTTTAGCTTTAAATCTCCTCTATGATAGAATCCCTGTTAGTTGCAATGGAGTAAAAAGGCTGGGTCTGTTAGGAGTTGCTTAACACCGGCTGGGGATCGTGTTTTTGCTCAACCCTATTCAGTGGGTAGAGCGTGTCGTCTTCCAGTATGTTGGCTATATGATCGCTGACTCCTTCTATCCACAAGTCAAAGCGTCCTTGAGTGAGACAAGATGCTCCCAGTGCACTTTAAAGCAACCTACTTGTTCTAGAATGCTGAGGAAGCTGCATTCATGCGCTAGGATTTGGCTGCGGTTCTGAAAAGTGAAGCCAATGCGAAAGTGCCTTAAAATTACATTCTCTCTAAACTCCATCTGGTTGTAAAAAAGAAGTCTGATTGTAAGTCTATGAGAAAATGACTACTTCTCACTTGATTTATTCCCTCAGTAAACATTGTAAACATGAGTATTACAGAACAGACTAAACCATGTTTTACATGGAAAAGCCTGTTTTCTGTTTAACCGAGGCAATCTTCTGTATGCTTAGGCTGGACTAACAAGAAACTGTGCTACAGGAGAAACCTACATTTTCTCTCCATCTCCATCAGGCATTGGCTGTCAGCGACCATTTCCCTGTGGAGGTGGAGCTGATTGGCCAGGCTGCTGCTGCTGCTGCTGCTGCCTGAACCTCGACTCCCACAAGTGTTGCAGAAACCTCCAGGCTGAATGGAGTCATGAGGGATCAGTGTGGGAACTCTTTGCAATCACACAGCATTACATTTATGAGACCAAAATAAACAAATAATTTCTGCTATTCTATTGTTGACATTTTTTTTTAAATGTTTGAAGCAGCACAAACAGAAGTCCACGCACCTTTATTGTATCAAGTGGCAGCATCTGTAGTAGCAGATATCGAAAAACGTTGCACAAAAAACTGAAGCTATCAGCGTATCATGACAACAGTAGTAGTGGTAGTAATAATAATAGTTGTACAACTGTCTCAAAGACAAATCGAAAGATACTTTACTTCTCAATGCGGCCATGGGGATCATTTTTTAAGATGAAGTAAACTGCCAGAACTGAAAGTCAGTCTTTTTATTCTTTAAATCACACAAATCAATTCTCTGACCACATAAAAACTCCCATTGCTTAAGAATGTTCAGGCTAAAAAGCAGTAAAGTCACGTTATGTAGATAAATCTGTCACAAAGGCATCGCCCACTGTGGGCTGTTCAAATGCACCCAGGGTTACTTTCGTTAGTTATGGTTCTTGAAGTTACAGTAATGCTCGGGACTCAGTGGAGACCGGTTCGTGGCAATAACTGACTGTTCGCTAAAGCCCTCCCCCGAAAAAGCAAATCTCCAATCACAGCTTAGCAACCGTAACCCAGCGTGGTAGGTTTTGAAGTTTTGGATTTCTCTACAAACCAGAGCAGTGAATTTCTTTAGCTTAAAAAATAATAATAATGGCTACAAGTGTCTTCAAATGTTAGCATGTCCGGCTAACTAGCTTACTGAATGTATCTCAAAACAAACAGAGGGTTTGACAGTAAATTGAAATGTTATGTTACTTTAAAGAAATGTGAAGAAAACATTTATGTCACTGAATCACTGGTGTCTGTCAAGGTTCAAGGTTAAGTTATTGTCATTGTCCAACACAGGGTTAGCAACAGAATGCAGTTGTTCCTTTCTGCTACATGAGTGAAACAAACGACTTATTATGGTGAGTGTTCCACCAGCTTGCTGGTTGAACAGTGAAGGTGAGCTGCTGCAGGGAACTGTACTCAATCATCTTAGCACAATTGACACAAATGAACATGTGACACTGAATGCGTTTTTCAACTGAGTGCATCATTCTATTAGTTTCCCCTCTCTCCTCTAGCCCCTTCTCTTTTTAAGCATCTCCATATACATGCCCAGCGACTTCTGAATGGAGTCTTTGGTGATGAAGTTGACAAAGTGTTTGATGTCGGCGTCTCTGTTGGACGTCAGCTTGTCGATGGTTGGCTTCCTCATCATGGACTTGGTGATCGCTCTGGCGTGGTCTGTGCACAGATGAACAATTAGCTCACCGATTCCAAAGGTGAAGTGAAGTCTCAGTTGTTTTTTTTACCCCTACATTAATGCTGGCGCTGGTACTTTTATAAGTAGCATCATAGTAACAACTTATAGTCTTACATGTGACTATGCACACTGAAGCTAAAGTACCACAAGTGGAAGAGTAGACTGGCAAGTTCACTGGTCATGCATGAAAGGTGCCAATATACCTGGAATAGCCAACCACTTGGTCATGGTCTGCTTGGCTGTGGTGAGGATCTGGTCTTCAGGTACCAGCTGGTCCACCAGTCCTATCTTCAGGGCCTCTGACGGGTTGTAGAGCAGCCCCAACTGAAGAGCCACCTCTGTGGTTCTGTGGCCCAATGTGTTCTTCATGGTGTCCATAAACCTGCAGACAGCACCAGCAATTCAGTTTTTGCTCAGCGGCGCCCCTTTGTTGTTAGCTGCTCAGTCGAGCTGTCAGAGCTAGCACGGAGCCCACACTGTCACTAACTGCACTCCCTGAAGAAATATCTGATTTTGGGGGGAAAACGTGGTTTCAGAGAGAAGCAGACAGAAGGGTCTACAATATACGTGTTCTTGCCGCTGACTTGGCCTTTTGTTGAAGAGTACAAACCTTTTACTTTACTTAGAAACAGCAGCTAAATACTAAATACACCAGTTAATAATTTCACCGTGTCGTGAAACACTCTTCATTCAAAGACAACGGTAGAAAAGTAAAACGCACCAAACCTGTTCCAACAATCGGCAACACTGGTCTGGTGAGAATAAACCCTTTATTCCCCGTGTTAGATGTCAAAATATTCTGTCTCTACACCCGTCCCCCGCTACTTCCCTCTCACTCCTCTCCCAATAGTTTCACACCAAAGGCGGAGAATTTAGGGTATTTTTCGTCAAAACCAGTTTTGGCGATTGTTGAAAAAGTGGAAAAATGAACCAAGGTGGGAGTTTGAATGAAGTGTGTTGTACGATGCAGTGAAGTTACTGTTTTTGTATTGTCCTATAATTCCTTACCAGAAAGGTGCCACGATGCCCAGCTGCGTCTCATTTAGGCCGATGCTGTAACGCGGGTTGTCCGCCATAATCCTGTAGTCACACGTCAGAGACATGAGACAGCCGCCTGCAGGACTGGAACCCTGCGGAGGGAGTGACAAGTTTGGCTACCAGGAAAATCGGCGAGACGTTTGATTCGTCAATATTCTGCTGATGATGTTTGCGTACATTGATTGCAGCTATAGTGATCATGTTGGAGCCGTAGAGGTTCAGCCACATCTCCTGAACGGCTCTCCAGAACTCTCCACAGTGCTCTGGACTCTTCCCGTACATCTCCGTGATGTCCAGCCCGGCTGAGAACACCTTGGGCTGGCTCTGTATTCAAACAACACACGCATACACACTCGGGGGTTAACGGTCCAATGTTAGCGCAACATTTCACAATCGTCACACTCCAGCACTGAAAATGTTAGCCCCACGGATTAAATAACATTCTAAAACATTAAGGAGTATTTACTATAATGCAACTACAAAGCATTATTATATTGCTTATCTGTTATTAATTACCTTGTAATACAAATACAGAGCACAAAGGCTCCGCTGTGGTTTTAAACAATGAAGTTAGACTGTACCGAGGTGATGATGAGGCCTCGGCAGCTCTTATCCATCTCCAGCTTCTCCACACCGATGGAAAGCTCTGTGAGGAACTCTAAACTGAGGCTGTTGACTGGCGGACTCTGCAGGTGCATCACAGCCACACCTACAGAGAGAGAGAGAGACAGAGATGCTGGTCTTTTACCTCGATACTTTTACATAAATTATCTGCAAATTCATGTCAAAAGGAAAAGAAATGAGGACATGGAACTTCAAGTCTTTATAGTCAGCACAATCTAATTTACATTTCCCTGTCTCATTTAAACTCAAGTAGGGAGGTGGGCAGCAGACATTAACGGCTCCGACTCTTCGAATCGTGCAGAAGATGTACTGATCTGTTGGCAAAATGTTTACCCGTGCTTTGGTCAAACTCCACGTCTATTTTAGGCGAGGTGGAGTTGTTCCTCCGCTGAGCAGCGAGGACAGGAGACGCACATACTCTGCCATGACTGCTGCAGGAGGATCGCTGGGAAAGAAGACCTACACGCACGCACGCACACACACGCACACACACACACACACACACACACACACACACACACACACACACACACACACACACATTGTATTTGAGTGAAATCTTCCATGTCTCCGGTAGCAATTCACAAGTTTAAACTAACAACAATCTAATAGATTTCTATCATATAGATGCACAAATAGATAAGCGGTTGGGTGGAAACAAATACAACTAAAATGGAGAAAACTGATAATGAAGCGTATTTAGTTGCAAATTGACGTGCAAGACGTATGAAAAGTGATAGCAAACTAATACCAATACACACTTATCTTGTCATTAGTTAATCAAACAATGGAGTTAAGTTTGCGTGCATAATACAAAATACAATTTATTTTGTGTGCATTTATTGTTAAATAGGTGCTCATTATGACCGGGGGGGGGGGGGGGGGGGACCCAAAGGGGGTTACAGAATGCAGTGTCCCGTGACCTTTGTTCCAGTTTCTGTAAAGCACAGTTTACGAAGCTAACGAAGCTAACACGGCTGCTAACACACCCAACACAGCTAGTTAGATAGGTGCATACACATTCAGACATACCTGACAACACGCATTTGTTCCTCAATGCAGCTCTCAAGGCCATTTCGTCCTCGGACTCAGGTTCAACTCCGGATTAGAGACAGCAGGAAACAACTTCCGTCTTCTTCTTCTTCTTCTTCTTCTTCTTCTTCTTCTTCTTTTATGGTAGGTTGCAAATGTCACTTAAACGGTGCATACTCGCCACCTACTGTACCGGAGTACGTAGTATGATATATTGGTCCCTGGATGACTTTGTATCACTATAAGGTAAATAAAGTAATGAATAAATGACAGTACTAATAATGAAAGAAAAATAAACACTATATTGTTGGATGTATTCCCATCTCCTTCTCATATTCAACAGCTACTCTCTGTGTGTGCTGCTCCTCGTCTGCTGTTGTTACAAGAATACCCTCAAGATCTGCTTCCCATCTCACCTTACCAGTATTTTGAGTTAGTCTTAACCTTTCTTCTCTATATTTCCAGCATTGCAATGAGCACAATGTGCCACATTTTCTGTTACTTTACATTCAGAGCTTTCAGCTAATATACTTTTCCCCAGAAGAAACATTTTATTCAATCCCGTGTGGTCGCATGAGGCCGAACAACACATCACGGACTGATTTGAGATATTGCTTTTTTCAAACAGTCTTCAAGTACAGCAGTATGAAAGGTATAGGCACATTCAAATTTATATATTTTTATTTTATTAATAAATAATAAAATTCACAATAAAATAAGGCCTCCTGGCTGCCTGCACGTACGGAGGCAGTTGCTATGGAACGTAGCCTGCAGTAGCAGTAGCAGCTAGCATATTGCGTTTTTCATCATAGGCTAAAGTTTATGAAAAATTAATTAATTAATTATTTGGCTCTTTATTTACATTATTTGTATGTTGCCATTTATTGTTTGTTGCCATTTAATTTGTATTTCTCAGATGAAGAGTGATAGTAAGAGTGCAAAGGAATAAGACGTCATAGCTATCCGAGGCGACACAGACACTGTGCCTTTAAACGAGCCGTCAGGATTTCCGTGTTGTTGTGATGTCACAACTATATAAGGGCTGTGGTCCAATCGTCCTTTTTGAGTGAAATGACCCGGAATTATCTAAGAGGCCGCCATGATAAGAGCTGTTCGAATTCTCTAAATGCTAAGGAAAGGTGCTTCAATGCTTCCTTTATTGGCTCCTTTAGCATATGAAACACTGGACCTTCCTTGACCAAAGGAAAGTAGATAATTCCGCCCCACAATTCCTTGCGGTGGCAACATTTAAGTTGACGCACCATTTGGCCGTCCATGAAAACAAACAATAGGTTTATCTCACACAGGTTTAACAATTATACTCATACAGTTCATAAAGTAATGGGATTCAAGTTGATGAATATGAATAGACAGTGACAATCCTTATTGACCCGAGCTTTGCAAATCCATCGAAACGTGCTAAAACGTAACGTTTCAGACAGAGAGTGTTTTGAACAATAAAGCACGTTAACATGTTCTAGTAGACACCCAAAATACAAGCATGAACCTTGACATGAGCGGGACATGTCTCCTTTAAGTGCGAAGTGATGGTACCATAGGAATAGAAATGCAGGACTTATATTTGCAATGGAGTATTTTTATATTGCCGCTTTGTTACTTTTACACAATTAAAGGGTCTGAAGACTTAACCCACCAGTCCCTATTGTTACACTGTATATTAAATAACTAATGAAACAGAAGAGTGTCTATGGCATGGAAATTAGCTAGCAAGGTGATAACGCAATGAAAACGTAATTTTACAAGCACTTGTGATAAATATGCCTGTTGGTGAACAATTCTTCCTATAAAGTGGTATAACGTGAAACGGCTTAAGTCCACAGGATAGAGCAGGCGGTAACAGATGAGACGGAGAGGAGGAAGAGAGAGAGAGAGAGATAAGAAAGGAGTGAGTGAGGGGAGAGGTAGATGTGTGTGTGTGTGTGTGTGTGTGTGTGTGTGTAAGTCACGGCAAAGCACAGGTGTGTGTGATCGCGGAAGAGAGACACTACGCAACGAAGCTCCTCTCAATCACTGAGTATGTTATTTATTTATACCTATATGTTATTTTACATTACGTGAAAGTTCCAAGTGTTTTGTGTGTGTTCTTTTTTTTATAGCTAACGTACAGTTTTGGGTCGGGATTGTTTTGAAGGTGGTTGCAAAAAAATGTTCTTTTAATTGGTTCATTCTCATGGATATTGATGGGTTTCAGTGATAAAAGAATAACAACTAAAGAAGGAATTGAATTTCAATTAAATCTCTGATAATTGGACCTTAACTGTGTTGATATTAAAGATGTGTTCCCTCATATGTGTACAGCAGTTTTTTTTTGTTTTTTATGGATTTGGAACTAATAAGGAACATAAACAATACATAAACAGTGGCATTTAGTGTTGATTTAACTGTTCCAGAGTACTCATGTATGTAAAGTATACAGTATGACACGCACTTTTATGTGTCACCTTTTGTATGCGCTCATATGTTCTTTTTGTTCACACTCCTCTTCAGTGTTAGCTGTGATTGAGCGACATAGGAAATCCATCGGTGTGCGTCACCTCTGCGCCCTGTAACCTGGGGGACACACACCTCTCCCCCGCTGTTTTCTCCACTCTCACTTCTTCTGTCCGACCCCACCCTGTGTCATCATGGATCTCATGGAGTGGGGCAACATGGGCAGTGGCTGCGAAGATGAAAACTGTGGCCACGCATCTGGCTTCCCTGAGGACTGCTTGGACCAAGAGTGCCACTCGGAGGAACCTGTGTTCGGATTGATTGAGTTAGGTGGGTAAAAAATATGTGTCGATGTATGCAGGCAATAAAACGCTTAATACAATCTTGCCAAAGACTAAATTAAACTCAGCAATATGTCTGCCCGTTTAGCCGCGGCTGCGATGTACTTAACAGTGTGTGTACTGTTAATTCCGTCAGCTGTTTGCCAAACACACCATCCAAAAAACAAAAGGGTGCGAGATTAGCTGGAATGCGAGATTAGCCGTGGACAGACACAGAGACGCACACTCAGTCGCGATCCCATAATCCTCCTAAAGGAGATTTAAAAAAGAGAAATTAGATTACAAAGTGGGGATGCAACTAATATAGTTATCCCCTTTGACTTTCATCTTATTTGATTGAAGGATATTGTGGTGTCAGTCCAATTAAAAAGCCGCCATTAAATGTTGTTGCATCTTTCCTTTGATATTCAAGGAATAGGTCAACACCAGAAGCCGGTTTGCTTAGCTTAACATGAAAGGCCCTAAAAACCTATTTCTTTCCTGCACAAAATTATGCCAAAGTTTGAAAAGCTTCACAAATTTCCAGTGGTTTTGTTACTGGTCTGAAGTGAGCGGGGGTCTGTTGGATAACAGCTGCTATACATGTTTTACCTTTTGACAGAGCTTTCCCATAATGTCAAATTATTCCCTTAAATTTCCACGGGCTAGCTGTTCTAGTGATTATAAGTGCATGGTGCAGTAGAATTCAAAAAAAATTTCATTTCATTTTCCATTCTGACAATGTGTGGAATAAATATAAAAGTGATTCTGATTAAACATATCAATATTTCATATTCTAGTGTGTGTGACTGTCATTTACATTCCACTGATGCTCTTCGGCCTTCTGGGAAACACACTGACAATTCTGGTGGTTTGGCTCCGCCCTCACATGAGAAGCTCCACCTACCTCTACCTGAGCAGCATGGCTGTCAGTGATCTGTTGATACTCCTGCTGCTGCCTCTGGATGTGTATAAGGTACACATACACACACACACACACACACACACACACACAGGGTGTACCCTGTTTGTTTGTACCCTTTTTTCATGGATGTTGTGATATGGTCTGACCAGATGTTTTGCTCAAGGTGCAGTCACAGCAAAAATTGCAGACCATTGATGTGAATGAAGAAAGGGGGATGATGCGTTTTGTTCCTTTTGAGAATTGTGTACCAATAATGATTTAAACAAGCACTTGTTGCCATTTCCTCAATGTTGGAACTCAACGGCTATCAGTCTGACAACAATTTAGCCTCTGGGGGCCACTCTGGATGTATAAAGACAACTGGAGTTGGAGGCGGGGTCCCGTTCATATGACCCTTGCTCAGTGACGCATGAAGCTCAGTGGGCCACGAATGCCTTTTAGAGCATGTTCAGGCATGTGAGCGCACCCCAATGGCTAGTTCATGGCCGTCGCTCTGCACTGAGCTTACATGGCTTACGTGGCGCATGGCTAGCAGAGCCGGCAGCTAGCTGCAAACGGTGTGAACTCCACAAACAGTTAAAAAAAACGTTAACAGTGTTGTCAGAGCTAACAGTGTTTACCTACGGAAACCGGAATGCTTCCTCTGCTAAAATCTAGTCCGATTGTTTGGCCCTGCCCGTTCTGGATTGACCATTTGTTCACTGTCATTCTCACCTTTGTGGAAATTGTCTCATCATTCTTTTTCTTTGGTTGACGCACATCTTGTTGTAAAACATCACTATTCTCGTCTAAAACATGTTCTAACTCCAAATGAAGCTGTCAATAAATTGGCTTGTGAACTTGAGAATATTTAGTAAAAGGTCGGTGCACACCTGAGTGTGACTGCTGCGTCATGAAGTGGAATAAAGGTGAAAACGAAAAATGGCGTCAGGGTAAAATGATTGCTGTGTCTCTTCCAGCTCTGGAAGCCCAGACCCTGGCCTTTGGGAGACCTTGCCTGCAAGCTGACAATGTTCCTCTCAGAGTGCTGCACCTTCTGCACCATCCTCCACATCACCTTCCTCTCCCTGGAGAGGTACCTGGCGGTCTGCTGGCCGTTCACGGCCAAGACCCTGCTGACACGTCGCAGAACACGGGCTCTCATCGGTTGCCTCTGGCTGGGCGCGGCCGTCAGCGCGGCACCGGTGTTGGTCATGGTTGGAGTGGAGGATGTCGGGGGAGAGGAGCTCGGGTTCGGTGTATTGAGGGAGGATGGAGGGTGGACGAGCAAGGAAGGAGAACAGGAAGGGTTTATGATAGGTGGAGGGCAAAGAGGAAGTGGAGACAAAGGAGGATTAGAGGAAAAGGAGTGGGGAGAAAAACATAAAATGGGATGGGGTGAAAGAGTCGGGGAGTCAAAATGGTTTGGAGAGAAAGGGGAGAGAAAAGCGGGAATAGAAGAAAGAGGCGAGAGGAATCAAGGGGATGGAGGAAAAAGAGAAATTGAAAATCAAGCAGATGAGGGAGGAGGTGAAGAAGAAGGAGAGATGGAAGTTGAGGAAGAGCGGCAAAATAAGATGAAAGAGGATGAGGGAGGAGGACGGGAAGAAGGCGTTGACGGGGGTGGCGAAATTGACAATAGAGAGTGCCGCTGCACGCACTTCGCAGTCACATCTGGCCTGCTGTCGGCCATGGTGGTTCTCTCCAACTTGTACTTCCTGGTGCCCCTCTGCATCCTGGGACTGGTCTACAGCCTGATCGGACGGACGCTGTGTCTCCGTCCACAAAGCAGACGCAGAGACCAGAGTCACCGGCACACTATCAAAATGCTGGGTGAGAAACACACGGTCACTAACACACACACACCCTCAGGCGCTTCTTTTGATTGAACAAGCGTTCACATAGAGACTAGTTGTTTATTGATTATTCACACGGAACAGAAAGTGACAAACAGTAGCAGGTGGTGATTTAACCTCGGTGGGGCCACAAGCATTGACACCCTGCTAGCAACGTTGTCAAGCTTGACATGTTTAAAATATCCGACTTGATCTTTTTTAAAAAGTATTGCAACTTTTTGCATCAAATTATTATCAAGCAAGACTAGTGTTTGTATAATAAACCTGTTTGTACATAAACAAATCATTTTCAAGTAAAATTAAACAAGTATTTCAATAATGATTTCAAGCCATATTTCCAAAATCGTCGCTTGCGAAGATAATTGTTTCAAAATTCTATTTTTATTAATAATTTTTGTTCAGCTTTGACTCCAACTAGAGGACTATTCACAACAACTTAGTCAGAAAAGCAAACATCTCAGTTTAGCTACTTAATCTGTCGCTAATGTCGCCAAGCAGAAGGATCCTTTATTTAACAATGAAATTCAACATAAATGCTGAAATTCCATTTTTCAAAAATGTAAAATGGCTGTCAAACAAAACTGTGAATATAAAAGTGGTAACAGCCTACAATTTAGCCTACGTTTAGTCACATTGTCGCCATCTGTTGGACAGGAGCGGATAAGCTGGCAATGGCTAGATGTAGGAGAACGGGAAGAGGTTGAATACATTATGTCTTAAACAAGTGCAACAAGTGGCTAAAAGTCTGTGCTTCTTGACAACTACAAATTTCAATCAAGCTAAAGTTAGCCTGCTAATACATGAACCGTTTAAACTGTAGAGTGGAACCGGTAATGTGGAATATTGATCTGGCCTGACACTTTTTGTTTAATACGAACTGGGAGTATTTAATTCAAGATTTGATGCCAATAGATTGCTGCAGGAATGAGTCCTAAAACAAGGACATGAGTTAGCATTTTGCACTTCCGGTTTCCTCGTCTCTAAGTCAATGGGTTTTTAGAATGGGTTTTGGTTTGATGCCTGAAATAAGGTCTGGGTTCAACACAAGCTTAAGAGATTTCACATTTTGTTCTACGACATAGAATACGTCAGTAAATGACCCACTCGTGAATTTTAAAGCCTTTTAAGCGTCTTTAAAAAAGGCTGTAGCTAACGAGTGGTTAAATAAGATGACAGAGGTTGTTGGGGACATTTAACGTCAACGCAGCAACGTCAACTATTCCCCATTACAGCCTCGTTTGTATCCTCCAGCTTTTTACTTCTGCCGATTCCATTTATACCTCAAGAATCATAAATGTGATGTTCGTTTGGGAAGATTTTCTTGCAGGACAAAGATCTTAAGTATCATAAACATGTGTTTGCCGCAGATCTTATTTTCTGCAACAATCCAAAATCCAATGGAAAAAATCCCATTGGCGTGTTGTTGAGGGAACCAGTGCGATGCAGACTTCTGTGTTGACCTACAAAAAGACATCATCCCTGCAGCACTCTATTAAACACAATTACCAAATACGTAAAGTTCGTTGGCATATTTGGATATTTCCCATCATTCTAAACTAAATAAAATATACTACTTTTTCATAAACAGATGCATATATATATATATATATATATATAAGATATAATTTGATCCACTAAACCGGTTATGTAACTGCTGAAGTGACATTAACTTATGTTCGGCAGCTCTTCAAGCTACAGCGACTTCCCGTTTAAATAGTTGATCGCTTTTGACTGGATGATGCTACAGAAGTCTCCTAGCAACCAGTTTAGACATTACTTATGTCTTTACTAGTTAAGACATTTCTTTAGTTTTAAGCTTTAATTGTCCACTTTAGTTAATCACTAGTTTGATACTAGCTAGTTACTAAAAACTACGATGCCGGACATTGCACATCAATTTAAAGGACTTAAAAGATTCAATATTGAGTCTATTGAGGCTACTTAAACACCGCGGTAGTATCTGTTTTTATTAGTGTTGGAGAAATATTTTGCCACTTTCAGGTATTAGTGATTCTAACGTACTCCCCCTGTGTTTTTCTCCCCACCCTACCCCTCTGTGTCGCCACCTTCTCCAGGAGTGATCGTCTTGGCGTTTGTCCTGTGCTGGCTGCCCTTCCACGTGGGTCGCACCATTTTCTCTCTTTCAATGGGCACCGGTTCTGACGGACAGGAAGGGCACACGGACACAGACGTGCACGCTGACCTCAACACCCTCGCTGACGTTGCCATAGACACAGATATCAACGCACACGCTGAACCCATTAGCCACTCAGATTCGGACACGCACCTCGAAATCAGAAAGACGACAGCACACGCTCACGCAGAGCGAGACGAAATACTCTGCGACGTCTGCGCAAAGACGAAAATCGACACACACACTGATGTAGACGCACACCCGGGTAGATTAGCACACAAGAGAGACACAAACAACACACACGCCAACAGGCCGAGCGGTACGCATGTACACACGCTCGTGCAAAACGGGACACTCATGCGTGTACGCTCACGAAATAACACGCCTGATCACACACCTTCCGCCGTGCGCACACACACCGTGACGCCCACCGGCCTGTACGAAGAGGATGTGCGCAATGACACACGCTTCGACGGTACACACCCCGACACGCACGCGTATTTTTTATACTATCTGTCTCAGTATTTCAACCTGGTGTCCTCCGTCCTCTTCTTCCTCAGTGCTGCCATCAACCCTTTACTGTACAACCTGATGTCCGCCAAGTATCGACACGCCGTGCGCAGCCTCGTGCGCACAGACACGCAGTCCCACAGCCTGCGCACGACCACGACGCGGCACTCCACGACCACTTTATAAGGGCCAATACTGCACGCACAGAAACAGACGCAAAGTGAAAACAATGAGTATGTATAGATTAAAAATGGTGTTTTTAAGTTTGTCAATTATGTATCGGAAAAATTCATGACAAGGATGTATTGATGTTATGTTCGTCAAAAATGTCAACCAAACGTATAGTAGCTTGGAAACGTAAAGGATAGGTTTGGAGCGCAGGTGTCAATATTAACAGTAAATAAGCAAAAAACTACAAACTTCATAAAAGCATTGAGCATGTGGCTGTTTCCTGAAGGCATTATGCATCCGTGTAGACCCGGTCCATTGAACTAACACTAACTCAGACAAGTCTTATGTGAGCTTCAGCTAAATTTGAAAATGCCCAAAACGGTCCGGTTGCCGGTTTCGGCTCAACTGTTTTCAAAATGTATATATAATAAATATATCTAAAACTCTATAGGATCCGTAGATGTACGGCACAGACTTTGTGTTTGTCCACCTTGTATTGATCTGTGGCGTTGTCCGTGGTGCTAAGGTAGCGAACAGATTTTATGGGGGTGCCGCTAGTTGTTGGGGGGGGGGGGGGGGAGGAGGAATCAAACTCGAGTCCGTTCCCCTTGTTGAAAATGGACAAATTACTGATTACTGATTACAGCAAGAAGTAACTCCCTGAGTGTATATACAGCATGAGAATATCGGCACTCGGATTAGAAACACTAGAAACCTGGGCAAACGTCACTGCTCATTGACAATCTTCTGTCTTAATGTGTATATTAGGGCTAATTCACTCAGAGAGTGTGTGTTTCACAGCAAATGAGGCACTTTCCACAATATATATTTTATAAAGGAGAAATTGTATGCTTACGTTAAATTGCGGTGACAGCAGCCGGCCCAAATACGCTGTACATCCACAGATGTGCGCGCGCGCACACACACACACACACACACACATACACACACACACACACACACACACACACACACACACACACACACAGAATAGAATCATTTTGATTCATGTAGTTTCATACCGGCTGATGTGTTTAGACGTAATATATATAACATTAACGTGTCCAGATACGGATACAAATGCCTTTATTCGATTCACACTCAAGGTGTTATCACCTCTGGGGAGGAGGTTATGTTTTCTGTCAGCAGGAAACACCTCAGAATGGATTTCCTGAAGTTTGTTGGACAGATCGGCCGCGGGGCTGAAGGACAATTGATTTGATTGTGTTAGTAACCCGGGCCTTTTGTGCCATGAGATCAGGTCTTTTATAAAATGTATGTATGTACGTACCTAAGTATATATATTTGAAGTACACACTTGATGACAAAAAACTTGTAATTAAAAAAGAATATCTGTAGTCATTTTCTTTCAAGTGGCTCACATGAATTGTAAATCTGCCATATTTAATGTTTTGCTTGTGTCCCCTGGGATCAAGAGAGTTATCTCTTAAGTATTGTTTCAAAAACCTTGAAAACCAAATATATGTGTAGGCTAAGTGTACAAAATAAACGAGAGACATTTCATGTTTACCAAAATATCAAATTATTATTCTCAAGTGAAGGCTTGTGCTCAAAGCAAAGTGTTAACATTCTCCAGTCTCTTTGATCTGTTATGGCCAAATACCACATTTTTGGAAGATGTGAAAGCAGAAACAAGAAGAAAATTGCGGTAAGTCCTAATCCTATTGCTTTATACCTGCATTATGTTTACCCGTAGCCAGCTAACCTTTTATATATTTAGACATTATGGGGACATTTTTTCTAACCATGGACTAAATATAATCTGTTTCTTATCATCTAAACGCAGACCATTGTCATTAGATTTCCTAAATTCTGGGATGTGTCATGCACTGTATCGGTATCTCTGTATTTGAGCAGTTTGTTTGCTGTGTGTGTGTGTGTGTATGTGTGTGTATCCGCCCTGCGTGTTTCTAGACTTTGTACCCAGTTGATTTCCTTCTGAATGGTCAGCGACAGCAACTCTGCTGTGTTTTTTTTACCATTTTCACCACCAGTTTCTGTGCGGCCGTTTACAGTCCCCGTGGACGCTGAGATGGGAATAAACTGCAGTACCTCTCCAAAGACCATAGACTGTCTGTACGACACCGCCAGGTATGCAAATAGGTAGAAAACTGAACACCTATCTCTGGTAGTGACTTTAAATATGTCTTTTTGTCCTTTGTATAAACCAATTGAAACCGTTACATACCGACGTACTGTAACCCCAGGCATGGGGCAGGTATAACTCAGCTGACAGACAATAAAAGTTCCGAAAATTCAACCGTATCAGTCCAACCCAGCATGTCGTAACTCTCCAGCCATGCAGGCCTGGTTCCTGACGCCTCCCTGGACGCCTCCCTGGCCTCTCTGCTGTCCCTGAACTCCTCCTGGGCTCTGGAGCAGCAGTACTCTGCCCTGCAGAGCCGTATGACCCAGCAGCAAAGCTTCGCCTTCAACCGCGACCTCCACACCCTCTTTGGAGGAAACACCACGGTCAGATCATAGTTGCGTTTGGTTTGCATCCAACTATGCTTAATCGTACCTGGAACATTATGGTATCTGGAGATGAGTGTTCCTGAAACATAAAATCAGGCAATGTGATTCATTCTGTGGAGGAAATTTGCAATTATCAGGATTCTTCCCAACAAACGACTTTAAGTAATAAAGTAGTGTATATATATATATATATATATATATATATATATATATAGTTCATTAAAGAAGCATTTCCACTCCTAAACACATTTGTATATCATCAATAATTCTGCAGTTACATTGTCTAAAAGGTTTTTAATAATGTCAAAATGTGTGTGTGTTGATTCTGTAGGTGAGGTATGGGGCCGTGGGTGTTGTTGCACTAGCTCTCTCGGTCCTGTTTGAGATGCTAGCCCATCACCAGACCGCCGGGTCGGGCTCGAGGAGCGCTGAGGCCCAACCCCCACCACCAGACCCCATACGCAGAATGTTTGGGCTTGACGCCGGGTCGGACATCAGCTCCATTGCCAGCGAGTTTCTCAAACAGGTGGCTGCATTTTTAGGTCCAGTCCAGTAATAATAGTAACTTTATCATTGGAGCTAGTGTTGGTAGTCTTCAGAAACCAGCAAGAGTACACTAGATTCAACAATTTGCTAAATCTAGTGAGAAAGTCACCAAGTTGACAACACTGACAGGCCTCCCTCCAAAGCCACTCCCCCAAAATTATTATAATGAACTTAAACAAGGAACATGGCTATTGTGAGTACTCACAGGTGTCAAGCTAGCATCATGTAGAAGACTCCAGTGATGTGCAATGAGTACATGGGCAGAGTGCGTGCAGGTAGGGAGGCCGGTTGCCTTATTGCAGTCCTGCGACTGCCAGTCACCACATTTTCTTCTTTCTTTTTTTTGTCAAAAAATTTGATTTATTGATTGCTTTTGGAATTTAATTACAATTGCAACAAATATAACAAAAATATTTTTGAAGAAGATTACCAACCCCAGCTTTTTAAGGGTTGAGCCTTAAATTGAGAATTTAAAATACGACTTACTATAAGTGGCAATCATGCAATAATGTTAAATGCTAGAATATAGTGTAACAGTAACACTCAAGATGGTGAGTCATATGGTCGGTGAACTGACTCAGTAGGGTCAGTAACACAACAGCATCTATTTAAAGTTTGCTAAAATGATCCAACATAAGCGTGGTCATAAAGGAGAACAAGGCTGTAGCAACATACCCCTGAGTGTATTGTACTGAGGAAGGGTGTGGTTTCTTTCTTACAAACCTTTGTATTTGTGAGGAGAAGAATGTGTTGTTTCTCCTTTTAAAAGTTAAACAGACTCTCTTCAGACCTTTTGACAAACCCCAGCTGCTCAGTCTTCAGAGTTACCATTATGCTAACCTTAGAATTTATCAAATATATACGTAAATATGGTAAAACAAAATCTCAGCACATTTTACACACAGTTTACTTAAACTGCCCAGATCACACGCATATCACAACATGTTAATTCTTGCAAGTTTCTAGCACCGATGCACAAAATAAGCTGAAATAAACTCAAATAAGTTTCACCATCATAACAAGGTACAGTATCAGATCCAATCAAAAGTATCACTTAAGCTCACTCTAAAATGTCTCCAAAGTTGTAGAGATGTAGAACCATTCAAAAATGTCAGGTCAAGCTTAGGCAGCACAATGCGATGTATTTTGTAATGAACTAGAGTCTTAAGACATGATAATCCTACACTAAATATCATCCACCTGCAGGTTCCTGGTGCAGCCGGTGACCAGGACAAGATGGCAGCACTATTGGAGAGCTCTGAGAGAAAGCTGAGATCCGAGCTGACGGATTTCTACGGCAGGATGCTGTTACCGGACAGGAGCGCTCTCAGCTCTGTTGGGGTTGGTTCAAAGCATCTACAGAAACAATATAAAGAGTGGTGCTTGTGCATTTTTCTGCGCTGTTATTACTGCGTCTTTCAGAACACTTAAGTGCTTTTGGTGTCATCTAATAAATTCTAAGTAGCGCTTTTGGCCTTGTTACAATAGACTGTATGAAAGTATTGGACTTTATCGCCGTGACCCATTGGTTTGTGGACTGCGGTTTTGAAGCCTCCAGTTAGGCATTTTGGCCATCGCCAACTTGGCTTTTGGCCGTCGCCGTCGTGTATTTTTTGCAACCAGTGAACGGCAGTGACCATATTTGGACTGCGGAGGATTGACGCCGCGGTAGAGACGCTGTATCCGGCTCTGGTAGCAACCTGTCAGTCACAATGTAGCCCCACCTTAAAGGATACCCTGCGTTATGGTCTATTTGACTCTAAATGAGACCATAATTTACTACATGAACTTCATGCTGTATTGAAGAATACTTGAAGAGCGACTAATACCGTAAACTCGTGTTCACAATGTTTATTGAGGTAAGAAATCAAGTCAGAAGTGGGGTCATTTTATCAAAGACTTCCAAACAATAGGACTTCTTTTTTCAACCAGAGGGGTCGCCCCGGTGGCCATTAGAAAGAATGCAAGTTTAAGGCACTTAGGCATTGGCTTTACTTTTCAAACCTGGAGGTTGTCGCCTGCTTGTACACTTGGGATAATTAATCAATTAATCTAGGAAGTGTGATAATCCTCGTTTTAACCCCGAGTTTGCTAGTCCTGGTCTGCTGTATGGTTTGGCTCAAATTCGTCCCAATATCCAAACTAAATGTAGTAACCCCAGGTTTAAACTTCAACAACGAGGTTAAAAAGTGTGAAGTGTAAAGACTGTCTTGTACCTCTTGTATGCAGGTCAAGCAATGGCTGAACGGAGCTGCTCTCCACGTCCACATCATCCTCCACTGGAAGCGTCTGACCGACCCATCAGCAGGACACGACTTAAATCTGGACTACCATCACAGTGTTGACCCACTGCTTAAGACCTACAGAGAGTATCTGGTCAAATCGGTACTGCTCCTGTCTTTTGTGACATATCCAATTCGACATAGTTGAGAGAAAATGAATGATCCTACCGTGCAGTTTACTGGGCAGCGGTTTTCTGCCCACTAGGGAAGAGTTGTAGACACCCATGGAGAATTACTCACAATAACATTTCCCCAAAATGATCAGCAGAGGTCAGAAGGCTACTGTCTACAGCACTGCAAGTAACTTACCTCATACAACTTCACATTATACAGATTGGAAACAGAGCTTCAGAAGGAGTAGTCCTACTGTATATTTTACCAAAGCCTAGTTTTAAGGTCTACAGAATATCTCCAGTTGTTAAGTTTGTACTTCTGATCATGGAAACATTTCAAAAGCATCAGTCCATGATCCCTCTCTCTGCCTACAGGTTAAAGTGTTTCCGCCCACGAGTCCCGGTCCCAGCGGGATGCTGATAGTGGAGCCTCTAAGAAATGTGAGCCACGGCGTTCCCCATAGAGTCTGCGAACGCAGGGCCATCCAGCGGACTCTGGTGGACCGCTTCCTGTCGGACCAGAACCTGCAGAAGGGAAACGAGTTCTTTCAGAGCTCCCGCAAGCACCGTGATGCTCTAATAGCACAGCGAGGACACTTTCAGCTGAGCACGGCGTGAGAACAACGACTGGCCGAGGCTTTAGAGTGCTGCAGGGATGAAGTGTTTTTGTAGAACAACCCCGGAAGTTAGCATCCACGACAGAAAGCCGATGGGATTCTTTCATCTGATTTGGGATTATTGCAAACACAAGTATATGATACTTGTATGTTTTGTTCAACAAGATAACCTTCACAAATGAACACCACATTTATGACTTTAGAAACGTGAATGCAATCGGCAGAAGTAAAAAGCGTCAACGAAATACGTCAGGGTCACATGAAAGCGAGTATACACAACAATGCTGTAAAGGCGGACTAGTCGGCGTACCGTCTTTTTGTCTTATTTAGCCACTTTTTTAAGACACTTAAAAGCTTCAAAATTCAAGAGAGGGGATTTCTTAACCTTTATATTGTAGAACAAAATGTTAAAATGTCTTAACGTTGTGTTATTTCAGGTATCAGACCAAAAACCAGTTTACTTCAAGACGAGGGAACCGAAAGTTCAAAAATGCTGACTCATTTCCGGGTCTTAGGACTCATTCCTGCAGCATTTGATTAGACCATTTGACCTGGGTTGGGTCTCAGTTCCTCAGAACTCAGTGGACAAGTGTCGACCTCCTTAGTCCATTGATAATTGTGGTAATGCCGAAAGCGCCCTGTTCAAAGGTTGAGCCTGTATGGAATAAAACACTGTTATTTGCTACTTTCTATTTATTGTGTCAGGTTGGTTCAATCCAGCCTCACAGAGACATCTCTTCTTTGCATTAATCACTGTCTGATATAGATGTGTTGAGAGTCATTTATCTGGCGATGAACGCGTAATACTGGGTACTGCAGAGATTATGAGCTGATAAAAGGCAGGTGTGTGAGCTGTGAGGGAGGTGATCAGCCGATTGCAGGCAGGTGTGAAGGTAGACTGGGCCAAGGTTGATGGCAAGACAGGATGAGACACACTCACACCTATACACACACATAGACAAGCCAGGGACATGGAAGAGAAGTAGGGCAACACTGTAAACCACAAGGGGGAGACGGGGGCACGGCTATAGCTGTGACAGTTGTATCTTTGTTTGTTTAATCTGCACAAAGTTTAAAGAGTGAAAATGACAATTTCTGGTTTTACTGGGGGGGGTACATGCCGGACTATTTCTTCTTCTTTGAAGCAAATTTTACTTCGAGACCAAACTGCAGAATTACAACTTCAGGGTCCGTCATGTGATGCCATAAGGCCCAAAAAAACTTTTTCCCATAGACTTACACTATGTCATTCACCGTGCTCATATTCATACATGCACATACAGCCACACCCTCTCCACTTTTAATCTCAATGTTAAGACCTTCGGGTTATTCCTCTCCTTTTATCTACATTGTTTAAATCTACAGCGTTTAAGTTACAGTGTAGGATTCTTTAGTTTAACTGCGGCTCAGTCACACGATGTAATAGACAGTCTCCACCACCACGTGGCGCTGTGGTACAAAGATCTGAAAGGTTCAGTTGAACATTAAAGCTCCTGTGTGAATTTCTTTTAATGGAGGGAGACAGAGTTTATTAAATACTTATGAAATTGAAACCTTTTTAAGTGATACAATATTGACAACCCATTAATTAAGCATGAGTGAACACACAGGACGTCATCAATTAGTTTAACTGAGACCTGATTATGTAACATTTGTTACATTACAGTGTTTTTAAGCACATATAATATATATTTTGGTTATAATGTGATTATTCTCAGTGATTTCAGGTCACATTTTCATTTAATTTATAAGGAGATTTTATAAGATTTTATTTGTATTGTTTTTATTTTACTGCACTTCTCGGTTGTATACGACTCCACGGTTTCCTCGGTCAGAGGCCAATCTTACAATTCTCATGCGCAATCATCACCTTTGTACGTGGAGCAGAACACCTGCTCTATAGCATGAAAGACGGACCTGTCAATCTGCTGCTGCATCGTGTTGTGCATTCACCCCGTACAGGTAGATGCGGATGAAGCAGCGTGCTTATTTCGCTGTGTGATGCACAGCGTCTCAGTGTGTTCCCAAAGGCACAGCAGGGATTTAATTGCTTCAGCTGACAACTGGTGGATACAGACTATGTGAGAGCATGCCGGTCAGGCAAACAAGGTTCTGTTTGAAAAGTGAAGGTATAACTATCTATTTATGTAAATATAGAATGTATCTATCTATCTATTATATATTCATATATACACAGTATATATGAATGTAATTGATCTTTGTCTTATTTTCTTACAGAACGGGCCTCGCACGGCAGTTTTAGATTTGAACTCCAAAATGAATGCTAACGAGCATGACGACAACTTCAAATGGTGATATTTGTTGTGTTTGTATATTTTTTATTAGCCTGATGCTCCACATGGTTTCTCTGAGAAACCTTCATTGAAGACTATCAAAGGCAGGCACTCCCAAAAGAAAATACGTGGCAGGTGATTGGATGAACCATCTGCCAAGCAAACTCTTGCCGAGGCGAGAAAAAAGCGAAAACGTCTTTTCCATCGAGAAAAGCCTTCCGTGTCGTCTCTCAGTGAAGAAATACTCTCCAGTTCCGTTATAAGTGATGCTATTGTAGCAACTACGCTAACCTCTTCAGGAGCCACCGTTGCTGCATAGGACGAACAGTTGCCTCTCCACGTCGTTAGCATAGACTGTATATAAGAAGTGGACGTAGTCATCACGACGTCACCCATTTATTTGTGGGCTGCCGTTTTGAAGCCTCAAGTTTTGGCGATTTCGCAGTCGCCATCTTGTTTTTTCGCAACCAATGAACGGATGTTACCATATTTGGAATGCGGAGGAGTGAACGTGAACATCATGCTGTATTAATGAAGACTTGAAACTAGCGATTAAAGACCATAAACTCATGTTTACTGAGATAATAAATCAAGTGAGAAGTAGAGTCATTTTCTCATAGATCGGACTTATTCTTGCAACAAATCTAAGCCGTGCTTAGGACACAGATTTTAAGGGCAAACACATTACTCATTAGTGTGATATCGCGATAATCCAAAGCTAGTACGTTTTTGCCCCAAAGAAGCAAAAATATAAAAATACAAACACAACTCTTAAATATTTCTATGAAAATGCAGCATGGAACCCCCAGGCAACCCCATATTTCACCCCAGTAACCACCTGGTAACATCCAACCAGATCCTTTGCCCAGTGCACCTAATAACCCTGGTACTTTAGCAGCTCAGGTATTACTCTTATAAAAGCAGTTTATAGATGCCCTTGTCTTCCATCCTCCACTGGCAATTTAACATCCACTTAATTTTGTTCTATCCTCTGGTGAAAAGACATGATTATCCGTTCTCGTGTGCACAAACCAGATTATCAGCAGAACATGTTCTCCTTATCACTCACTCAACACTCGCCCACCTTCCTCCCTTCATTGTTGATACAGCTGTGTGCATTTCAAATGTACCTGATAAATCAAATCATATGAAGAACACCTCCATCCTGCTCCAGAGCCTTTGTGAACGTGACCCGGTGAATACGATCAATCAAACGACGCTGGTCTGGACTTCATTTATTGATTAATGATAATTGTAATGGCAATATGTAGGTTGTTCACCAAACAGTCTTTCACCAGGCAGTCATCTGGCTAATAGAAAGACTATCACTTAGCTTGGGTGGAATGGGATACACTGCGGGGCAAGATTTTGACTGTATGACTGAGAGTTGAGGGAGGCGTAACAAAGTGTGTGTGTGTGTGTGGGGGGGGGCTGCAGACTATTTGCTGGGCGGGACCACTGACTTCCCGGAGTCTCTGCTGGTTGCTTGGCAAGTGCTCCCAGTGATCTTTGTACAAATTAATCAAACAAGATTTTTTTTTAAAGTTAATTAGAAGATAGATGGATTTTGTTCTTTTTTGACACAGCCAGGTCATCTGTTTTTCCCCTTTTCCCACTCTTCGTGCCAAACCTAAGCTAAACTACTGGCGGTAACTTCGTATGTACCGGAGAGACATTTCAAAAAATGTCAAAACAATTCCTTCGCCGTTTGACAGCGGTGACAAATGTTGACTATTTGGCTGATCATAACGCTGAGGTTGAAGAGAAAAATGCATCCAATTACTTTCTACTCTCAGCCTCTCACGTTCTCTTGCATAGAAACAATACTCCGAACAGTACTGAGCACAATTAGCAAAACAAATCAGCAAGCGTTTCATGGAATTGATCCCGAGGCATGATACAATGTGGAAATTAGCAGCATGTATCTCTCCTGGCACAAACTCAATACCCCTCTTCCATTCCAGTGGACCGAAGAGCTACGTTTAACAAGCCGCTTTTCCAAGGGATTCATTCCTGCTTCAATCCAGCAACACGTGGACGTAAATACTCGACATAAATGCATAAATAAATGATACGCAAGCTTGCACACGCAGCCGGTACATTCACACATGAGGGAAATAAACACACACATGTACTCCATGCACGCTCATGAGATATTCTCTCTGAGCCCCCAGCAAGGCAAAGATCTCTACAGCAAATGATTGAGCGATCTAATTATGAAGTGGGGGGTGAAAGCATCCAGTGGTTTACGACCAGTATTCATTACCTGTAGTGGTGTTGCTCAACGGGAGGGACCTGTAACATATGGAGCAAATGAATGCAATAAGGATTCAGAGCTTCTGGGCTAAGAAAGCTGGGATGACAAGTTTGAGGTAAAGATGCACGTCTGCATCAAGTTGCATACTCTCTTAAGGGAGCGATTGCTGTTTTTGCTGCCATTTCTTAGCCTGAGAGCCTGCTTCAACTGCTTTGCAAAGTATCTGTAAGGATATATATATATATCTGACAAAAAAGGAAACCAACACGATGGAAAAATTAATTTAATTTGCAGAAGAAAGCTTCACACTATGGTTGAGCCATAATTTGATTTGTCCAAAACCCCTGACATTTGATTTAAAATGTGTGCTACTCTCTTTTAATCTAAGTGTAATGGCTGCTGCAAGAATTTGGGATTTTAAAATTGACCTCAAACACTTTTTTGTTGTTTATTTTCATCTCCAGCCAAACACTAGTCCTCCAACTGCAATTGTGTTGTTGCAAGGCACACTAAAGTTCATGACCAAAGTTTGTAGGTCAATTAGTAATCAAGTAATATAAAGGAAACATTTTGAAATATACTTTTTGATGAACACACGTTGCTCATTCACTTATTATTAAAAAGGAGCAGTGTGTACGAATTAGGGGCATCTAGTGGTGAGGTTGCAGACTGCATCCAACTGAACACTCCTCCGCTTACTTCCTCCTTTCCAAGCGCGTTGGAGAACTACGGTGGCCTTCAGGTAACTTTAAAAAAGTGATAGCCTCTCGCTAGAGCCAGTGTGTGGTTTATCCTTTCTAGGCCACTGTAGAAACATGACGGTGCAACATGGCGAACTCCGTGAAGAGGACCTGCTCTTTATGTAAACATGAAGGGCTCATAAGGATTTCATTCAGGTGATTAAACCCTCATGAAAGCATAGTTATGACTATTATATTCCATGTCTGCCAATAAATCCTCCTAAGTCCTACACTGTGCCTTCAACTTAACTGATTTATTCTATTTCTCTATTGGTCCCTTCAACACTGAGTTGTATTGTAGCTTCTCAACCTTCTGTAATTTAAGGCCCACTTCTGATTGTTAATAAAACACAAAAGGAGAAAAGATCAACTCGACTGTAAATATGTTTTGCCAGGTATTGCTGTAATGACTAAAATAAATATTCTGCTGACCTTCACCCATCACTGCCTGGCATTATGAATCCACATTTATATTATATTGTATTATATTTTCCACACCTTTTACTGCCGCAGGTTCGTCTCCCACATCACTTTGTCATTTCAAAAATCCCCGCACCCTAGGGAACATTGGCTAACAGTGGCAAATCAGCTTTTTCTCCATGTGGTGACATTGAAAGGTATCAAAATTATGCATTTAAATTGGACATTTTGGGGATGAGAATAGGCGTTTAAAATTACGCAACATTTGCATTGGAGACCATTTGCACTGCGCCACCCATGAAAGAAAGCCATGCCAGAAACAAGCAGGTTTTCAACGGCATTATAAGATCAAACAATATTTTTCTGTATTCGTATTTGTCCTTAATTAAATGTTTTTTCAGTTTGAATAATGAATGCTGCTACACATAGCAGCCTTTTAAAATACATTTTTAGTGACAAATGCAAGTGACAAATTACTTTGAAACCCCCCAACCCCCAACGTTTTGCAGCTGAGGCGTTCAGGTCATTTCACTCAGTTAGGAACCTTTCTAAGCAAAGAAAGAAAAAAGCTATTTCACCTCGGCCACTGTCTCTCTGTCCCTCTGTCATCAGCCACACTTTCCCCCGGCCCCTTCGTTGCCATTTCCCATCCGTCCACCGGATCCACTCCAGAATTATCCTCCTTTCCCCACTCACCTGACTGCCCCGCCCATCTACACCTGTCCTCACTTCCCTCATCAGCCACTCTCTCTATATACCGGCCCAGCTCGTTTGTGCCTCTGGTAGTTTGTCATTGTTGCAAGTCGCCATGTGCTGTGCGCTTTTGCGTAGCTGCGCCGATACTTGCTTGCTTGCTTGCTTGCTTGTCTGTCTGTCTGTATTCCCTTTCAATAAACCACAAATATCATCCTGCTGCCTCTACTGTCTACATTTGGGTCCCTCCCTTGTTGCCACTGTAGAAACAACCGCCTCCCAGGCAACATAAGTACCAAAGTTAACATAGTGGCAAACTGGTGTTACAAATATCCCTTCCCACCAAGCCTCATGTTGGAGTATAAAACAAGCAGTGGCGGGCCGTCAGGGCTCGCAAGGCCTTCTCTGCTGGCCTAAACAGAATCACAAAGCTATATATATTTTATAATTTAACAATTTTTCTTAAATACACTACATGTATTGTAATTTATAAAAATATTTTTCCCATCATCTTATTTTCTCATTGCACAGCTACTGTCTTCCGCAGTTGCTCTGCTTCCAGTGCAGCTTGTTTTAAGTAGAGCTTTTATCCAATCAGACTTCACCTCTGTGTCTCTAGGTAAGAACAGAGGCCCGAGGCCTGCAGACTCACAAGTGCAAGTGGTGCAGCTCAGCCAATCAAATATGGGCATTCTGACCCGAGTAAGATGTACCACACACCATGACACAGGGGGCTGAGACAAGGAAAGACATTGCAGAGCAGTACGTTCAACGTTTGAGTTGTGAAAGTAAAGTTCTATGATAATCTCTTTGGGTCGTGGCTTGTCATTAAAGAATGATGGCGGCTCCCACAGCCAGACCAACCAGCTGAGAACATTATGTTTTCCCGAATTTAGGCTTTTGCATTTTCTAAATGCTCTAGCATTATTCAAACAACACGTACCGAACGGTTTAAAACGAAAACGTACATAGTTATAGCCTTAAAAATGAATAATAGCTGTGGTGCCATAATGTGGTTATAAGGTGGTATTTCAGCTGCAGGACAGCAGTGAAGGCCTAGGTATAAAATGCACGGCCCGCCACTGAAAACAAGTATAGTAGAAACACTAGGAGCTAAATCATGCACATGAAACGAAGCACTAAACTTTGTCCATAAGGTAAAACAACAAAGCTGGTGACAGTTCAATTTGAAAGTCATTATCCCAGCAGCATTTATCACCCTGGTAGGTAAAATATCACAATACCAGACTATACACCGCAGCAAAGAGGCTGATACAGATGAGAAAAAAGAGCTACACACTGTTAAAAAAAAAATAAAACGTGTTATGAAGCAACGCTAAAGCTAAATTAAAGCGAGCAGTTCGCCTGTGCTGACGTCGTGCTCCTTTGTCTGCACTCTGTTGCCCATTTCGTTTTGCATTCGCAGTATTAGACTAGAGAGAGAATTATGAAAGAGAATTATGTCAGCTGACAGGGAGGGAAAGCTGAGATGAATCTGATCGGACAAATGAAAGCTGATTGCATCTGCAGTAAAATGATTGGCAGCTCGACGAGAAGCCGCCTCTCGTCACCTCTATAGGTGTTCCTTTCAATTTTTACCTGCCGCCACCACTCATCTAAGCCGTAGTAAGAGAGATACTCTGTATTTAATCAGTTTGGAGAGTTATGTCTTTTTTCAGCCTTTCCAAAAAAAAACTAAAATAGAAGAGCTATGTGTAAGGAAAGGACCTAACGTAAACTATGAAGGTTAGAATGACCGGCTAACTACTTTAAGTGGTAACGTTAACCTCGCATTATTTCCAGCAACATGGACCATATCATTGGCTATCAGCTTTATTTTGGGAAGTTACAAGTTTTGCTATAAGAAATACCTGTACAGGACTAAAACATCCACCCTGTGGGGGCCAAGGTACGTCAGAGTGACGGCTAACGGCGAGTGACTCTGTCCTGTTTACACTCCAGCAACTCCAGTCAAACCAGAAAACGTTTGCCAAGTTTATAATTCCTCATCTTCAAATCTGTGTTTGTGCAAATACAAATAATAAAGCAAAAATCTAACCACTGTATTTCCAAGGAAGCAATGTGTTAATTTTATAGTAAACATCGAAAGGCTCACCGAAAACACAGTTTTTGCGTTAGCATTAGCTCACATTAGCTACAACTAATAATCTCTAATAGATACAGTCTGCATTTCAGCGTCACAATTGGCTAAAAATCAGCAGCTTGTTTTTGTCTACTTTAGTGCCAAACAAATGAGTGCACATATTAGGTGGTAAATCTTCCACTGTCATCATTTTAAAATAGCGTAATGTAGAGCAGAAAGCTTAGAAGCTGATAACACAGAGAAAATAAATGTACCGCAATTACACAGCACACAATTCACCTGTAGCCTACTATGTTTTGGTTGTTTATATGACTACGTTCATTTTCCTCTTCTGGGTATCATTATTGTGATGATTTAATATTATCATTATTATTAGAGTCGGGAGGAAAAGGTAATTAGCAATTTGCCTTAAATGTATGTAGTGTGTTGTTCACGTGCCACCAGGTGTGTTGTGTTTACACCTGGAGTGAGTGACGCCTCCTATTTTGTTCACCGAAAACTGCTCACGAGTCATTGTAAAAAGCAAAAGAAATCAGCATCGAAAAGGAGAACTGGGAGCAAAGAAAATGAAAAATAAATGTTGATTTCTCTTGTGTTTCTTCAATGTGTGTGTTGGACCCCTAAAAGCTTTGCTGTGTTGTGTAAAACGCTTTCTGTAATTTTCCTGCGCAAACCAAATTATCTGCACTGACTTTCCCCTGTTGGCATCCTTGATGACCATTGCTGCATTGTGGGTTGATGCCACCAGGATAATGTTACCGCATTATCTTATCAGGGAGAACCCAGAGCTGAAATCATACCTCAAACAAATCCTTACAAAATCAAAATCCACATGTTGCATCTTACAAAGCTCATCCTGCAGAGTCAAATGTCTCCCAGAGCTCGGCCAGCACTCGAACCTGGGGTTTTCAGGGAAACAAGTAACCACTCACACACTGAGTCTTTGAAGTCGTAGGATGTTCAATTTTATGAATAATTATTTATGTGGATAAGTCATACACATTGCATTCATTATTTAAGTTATCGAAAGGGCTCTAACTTTTTATTTCTGCCCATTCCTTTTCAAACATACCTACGTATATTTATTTCTTCATTTGGTTTATTAAGAACTTGCTGTATGTTTGCTGTTCATTTTATTGGTTCATTTTGTACAGATGTTCGTGGTCCCCAGAGGATGAATTCTACTGACATGGGTGACATGGTGATCCCCAGAAATGTAATTATGGCTGCCAGAGGATAAAATGGGATTTTGGGCGTTTTCCGTGTTTTCATCTTGCGTCTTTAATCCTTTCGCAGTGTGTTTTCAGTTCATGAAAGTAATTGTAACATTTTTGGTTGCTGAAAAATTTCTTATTTTAGCATTCTGTTGTACTTGGCTCCACCCTCTCGTGCCTTTTCTGGTTGCAAGACAGCCTAAAACCAAGATGGCGACGGTCAAAATGCCAAACAGGCTTCAAGGCACAGTCCACAAACCAATGGGTGACGTCACGGTGACTACGGCCATTTGCATACCATATGGATGATGTAGCTCTTGCCATTGGTATGCACTCATTCTAATGTGGAATTAAATTCAGTTTGATTAATTTAGGTGGAAGAGCTAGATATAGATATGATAAATTAATTTTTAATGTAACAAAAAAAAAAGAAACTCTTCAGCCCACTTGTTTTCACATATCTGATGAAAGCTATGATATATAATCAGTATGACTTTCTTGTGTGTTCAGGTTTTACTTTTCACAAACTGACCAACTACAGAAAAGGAGACAGAGCTCGAAGCACTTCCATTCTGCTATTATTGAAATTGCGAGGCAATTGCAATTATCGACTTCCAGTGACTTCAAATTAACGTACTTAACGACTTCAACGTATACCCCCAGTCAGAGAAATATTCTCTAATACTTGTCCAGAAAAACACATTCATATTTTTAATATTATTGTTAGTATAATTGAAGATCCTCAAATCATGTTCTATAGCCTACTCTTTACATTTTTAATATGAACATTGATTTCATCAATTATGTGAGTCACTTAGTCATCATAGTAGAATGGTTAATAACTGAGGTAATGACTTGGTGATTTTCTTCTGTGAACCCTGCAGCGGTCCAGCGTCATGCCAAGGCAGGTGGTCTCCGATATTCAGGACGAGGCACAAGTTGGACTTAAGGACGGACCACTTCACAGTTGTAAACATAAACATTCACAATGTGTCCCAGTACATTTCCTGTTGCAGTGGAAGGAAGGGGCCTTACATCATCGGGACAGCATCCCAATTTTGCTTTGGTGCCAGTGGTATTGAAGTTTATGAAGTGGGCATAAGAAATTCAAGTACAAGCCATCATATCTGTGTTATTTCACCTTTGACTGAAGAATTTTCACACCATTGAAAATAAAAAATACTGTTCATGATGTTAACTGATATTTTCTCACCAACACCGCAGCTCCATGTCTGTCTGTTACTTTCACGAAGATTAAAGCTTTTAACTCTAATCTTTACGTGTTAGAGGGACGCTACGGTGTCCACAAATATTCCAACGGGCTGCCGTTTATTGCACTGAAAAATCAAATACCACTCATCACTAAGCAACATTATAACTCTTACAATAGCTACTTCTTGTAGGACGTCTCAAATATTTCTGGCTAACGTTAGTTAGTCAAACTTAGACATTCCTCACTTTAATGTTAAATTAGTTTATCACTTACCGGTCCAGTAAGAGATAAAGTTCCAGATGCATAGAGGTATATAAATTGAGAGATAAGTACCATTTCCTGACAATATTAGGAAACATTATGGACATGATTTCCGTCTCTTGCCACATCCAAATAATTCAAAATATACAAGCTATCTGAGGAAATATACATGAACCCCAATATGTCAAATGTTAGCGAGCTAACAATGCAAAAAATTACACATGATTCTGGCTTCCGGGGTAATAACCTGTTAAAATGACAGGTCATAAAAGAGGAGACAGGGATGCCGTTCATCTCAATGTCGGCTGAGCTGAAAGTTTATACACTTTGCACCAATGTGTTACGTAATGAGCCTTCCTTCTGTTATATATTTCTTGTTGCAGTGTACAGTACGTCAATGACAAAAGCTGACAGGAAGTAAACATGGATCCAATCTGTTGCCTAACATTGACTCTAGACTTTCCTCTTCGGTATTGCTCATAGTTATGCTGCTATAGTCCCAGACTGCCGGGGGACTTTCTTGGACGCACTGAGCTCCTCCCTCTCCTCCTCTCCCGCTCCATCAGAATGCATTCATGTCCCACCAATGCATGTTATACTTGCCTTCATCCCTGGAGTCTCTGTGCATTCTCGTCTTGCAGGTTTCCATGGATCATGGCTATACCTGGGCCGTGGTCGTGCCTACTGCCGTAGTCCCTGCTACTATTATTATCATTAGTCACATTTCTATTGATGTCACTGCTTACTATTACTGTTTTTATTGTTTTCCTTTTTCGGATCCAAGGGACAAAGGACAGATGATATCGATGTAGAGACGGTAAAACCCTCCGAGGCAAATTTGTGATATTGGGCTATTCAAATAAAAATGGAATTGAACTGAATTGAATTGTTTCCTCTTTGATTCTCAATAGTTCCTGATTGTCAAAGGAGACTGATTGCAGCTGGTAATCTTTTCTTTAACCTCTTAACTCCAACCACTGTCATTGGATTAAATAAATGGAGAAATAAATGACTAATCAGTGGTCAACCATAGTTGATGCCGCAGTTAAAGATGACTGATTAAATGTCAGTCAGCTCCATGACCCTGAAGCGGATTCGGCAGGTAAGGATGACCAAAACATCTTGATGATGTACGCTCCCATCTGACCGAGGGTGTCACTTCTCATAAGGATATAATTAGAGATGATGACGAACATATCACAGGTTCTTTGGCAAACGTGCACACTTGAACCACATGCACCACATCGCTTCCTTAACATTTCATGGCAGTATTTCCTAACAATTTGTTTTGAGACAGTGCTTTATGAAGTTAGGGTGTGTGTGTGTGTGTGTGAGTGTGTGTGTGTGTGTGTGTGTGTGTGTGTCAAGTCTTTTGTAGAAGCTCAGATAATTCCCTTGTGATCATAAAGGTTAAGAGTTGGTGAGACTGATCTCTGGACAGCTGTTTTTGTAGAGAATAAGCCCTCGTGAAGGGAAATTGGGTGTTAAATTATCGAAGCAAAAGACGAACAGTTCTTCCTCTCCCCTACTGTGACTGAGGCATCCATTTGTCAAACATGACGTTGCTATTGATATTGACATTTTAACCACAGCCGTGCTACTGATTCCGATGATGATTTGAGATAAATGCTAACAGTTATTGTTGTAGCCATTTGCTATTGTGAAGTTATGTTGGTGATGTTTGTGACGTGTTTATGTGTTTAACTTAGTCTACGTACATATTTGAAGCCCAACCATGATGTTTTTCCAAAATCTAACACTGGTTTTGTGGCATAAACCTAAAATCAAATTGTTTATGTGGTGGCAAAACGTAATGCGTAACGGTCAATTTACGTATTTCTGTGAGACCACATTGACTTTTTGACCATTCAAGTGCGGCTTTCTGCAGCCTTTATCTGTTATGTCGTTCTTTTGATTGAGGACTGGAGTACACATAGTAGACCAGGTGAACACTGTGTTTACAAACAGCAACCAACAATTTGATTACATATTAAACCTTTTTTTAAGGAGAAAGAAAAGTCAGAAAGAAATACACAAAGAAATAGACTTTATGTAACTGATTGTCCCCTTACCTCTTTAATCACCTTGACCCCTCAGACTTACCTTGGGACACAGTGGGGGGGCCCACAACCCACAGGTTGGGAAACACTGTGGTTGACATACTTCCGATGACTCATGGGGGACACCAGAATGCACAAACAAAAGAAAGTTACAGCGCTAACAGTGATGACACCCCCCAAAAATCTACCGCTGACTATAATTGCACAGGAATCACGGAAATGCCCAAAAAAATGCCGAATGTAGTTTCTGTTCCAACCGTTCTTGTCTAAAGCTGTCGCTGCACTGATTATTCATATTATAAAATTCATCATGCTGTACTGGACCGCGCACCTGCAGAGTCGCACAAACAAAGCATGAATACATCACAGCTGAAACAATCCAATTGCACCTGTGAGAGGTGACACAGCCATAAAGATGGCACACAACATGACGTGTTGTTCAGGTTCGGAGGCAGGCCTGAAATTGAGAATATAACTGTGTATTATTTGTCATTTGGTTTGGCATATTGCGGTCTTCAACCTGTCTTTGCTTGTAGCCATTTTTTCCCATCTTCTTCTTTGTGGTTCATTGACCTGATAAGTTAAACACACACACACACTGGGGCATCAGCTTTCCCTCTGTTCATTCATACCACATTTCGCTGCTTAATGAGCTCCTCAATCATGTGCCGCAAAGGAAAAATCAACAAAGCTACACATCCAGCTTTAGATTCACTGTCTACGCACATCACGCCTGAGTCAGACAATGAAAAAAAATGCGTGGCCTGCAGGATATACTATTCACTTTAATCTGAGGTTGGTGGAAGTGGGGAGGGGCGAGCAGAGGGACTTTATAAGAGCAAACGGAGACCTTCACTCGGGACCAACGCGCCAAGTGCAGAACAAAACACACTACTTCTCTTTTTTCTTCTTCTTCCTTTTGGGTGTGGAGCTATTTGTGCTCCTGTGTGCGTCCGAGCCTGCGTCCACTTTAGTTCTGTTAGCCCGCAGGTGACGATGGAGGCTCTGAAGTTTGCCGTTGTGTTGTCGGTGGTCGTGTTCGTGCAGGTTTTCGGCGCGCTGATGGGGACCCCGCTCTCCAACGACGAAGAGGACGGTGAGATGTGGACGGTGGAGAACTGGCAGGTAAAAGGGAAACGGCACCGGAGACGTGGTTAGAGATGGATTTATGGATTTTTATTCGATTTCTATGGTGGATCTATAGCGGGGTATATTTGCATGTATGTTTCGAGAAAACGAACTGCGGAGAAGAATATTTCCGTGCATAATGATAAAAAGTGCCTTTGGTATAATAATCCCAAAATATTCTAACTGAGACTTTAATGACACCTGTGGAAGTTAATATTGGGTCTAATTGTGCACTAATTATTCTAACGTTTAACTTATGATTCATCAGTTTACCCCACTATTATATTAAGCCAATATTAAGATGAAGAGTTATGTTATATTTAAGTTAAATCTCCAAAAGGACAAAGGAGCCGTTTGTTACGTACCTAAAGCTGGCACTCGCCTTTCAGCACCGCGGAGAACGACACCCGGTCAACTGCATCAAATCCATTAAATTAAAATATCCTTTTAAAAAAAATGTATTGATTGAATTCAATTCTAGCATCATTTTTGCAGAGACGTCACAGTAGTTTTTCCAGCTTTCTTTGGCTGCAGACAGTCGTGCTGTCCGGCTGCAGTGAGAGCTCCACTTATCGGAGGGCCGGATCTGCGCAGCGCGTGCGGCGGTACAGGGCACAGAAAGTGTTCGGATCAGACCGCTAACGGCGACTCCGATGAGTGAATCGATATGTTTTTTGTGTGTGTGTGTGTGTGTGTGTGGGGGGGGGGGTTAAT
>NW_022280300.1:37842-53446 GCF_004355925.1 Anarrhichthys ocellatus
GGGGGGGGGGGTTAATCACCTCCTCTCTTCTCTCATCTGGATTTTGAAAGCATGTTTAGAGACGTTTCAGTGCGTACAATTAAACTGAAACTGTAATTGTGGGGGAAACAGGAACAGAGGTAGGAATTTGACGTGTGTGTGTGTGTGTGTGTGTGTGTGTGTGTGTGTGTGTGTGTGTGTGTGTGTGGGTGTCCTCCCAACGGTGCTCTGCTTATCATTAGTTTAAATACTTTTAAATCGACTACAACCTTGGTTTCAGCACCATGGACAGCACCAGCTCACAACCCAGTCAGGCAGCCAGCAGGGGTTGGATGATTTACACGAGGAATTTCTTGGACTTCATAACGTTACAGTAGCAAACGTTGCGATCACGACGTGTGTGTGTGTGTGTGTGTGTGCGCGCAGGGCTACCCGCTCGAGAGAGGAATAACCATCCGGCTGGCAGACCTCATTAAGCGGTCCAGACCACAGCAGTTCCACGGCCTGATGGGAAGAAGCTCGGGTAAACAAACAAAATAAGCAAACACATCATTTTACTTTGTTGGAATATTTAGGAAATAGTTATTGTATTCTTGAAGTAACCATACTGTGCTTGTCATACGCGTTTTTTAAAGTTTGTACTGAAACTTGTAGTTTTCTCCATTAAGCTGTTTAAATAGGACAAATAAACATTTGATCTCTCCTTCATTTCAGGCGCATCTCAACCTGTGAGACTGGGCAAGAAAAGTGAGTGTAATCACACCAGTTTTATTTGGTTTCTTTTGACCCTCATGGAGATCTAACCCCCCCATTCTGTCTCTCTGTTTCTCTTAGGAAATAAAGGGGAGATGTTTGTTGGACTAATGGGCAGACGGAGTCTAGGGAAAGGTAATGCAAACTCCTTAATGGGATTTTTTAAAAATGCTATGCGCATGGTGTAAGAACTACAAATCTGCAATTCTTCTCAATTATTTGGGCAGGAAAGTTATCCCGTTTTGTGATATTTTTCCGTTTGTGCTTAAAAGTGTCTGATCTGATTATTCTTCATCGCTCAAGCATTCCTTGAGGGAATACCTCGTTGGTGTCTACTCCTAAGTCTGATATTTTGCTCGCTCTCTCTCTCTCTCTCTCTCTCTCTCTCTTTATTTTCCAGATGTGGAAGAGGAATGGAATTCTGACTCTTACTAAAGATGAAAAATGAAACAAACAAAGAAATCAACATAATCAAAGCTGAGATTCAACTACGTTGTCCGTGTATAATTCAGTCCAATGTTGTTGATCAACAGGATGTAGAGTGTCACACAGTCTGACCAGGACAGAAGGTTCTAACGCCAGATAACTGAAATGAATTTAATCTGCTGCAAATCACTGAAATCATTGCCTATCACTATAATCTTTATTGTTAACAATATTCAGTCATATTTCAATCTATGTACATGTAAGCCTCATGTCTTTTAAGGGAGTTTGCTTCTTTCACAATTCATTAAAGCTGATAACATTAGCTAAGTGTGTCTTTATTCTGTGTTGCCACTGTAAAGAATAATGCAGATGAAGAGGAAAGTTACGGAGTGGAATATTCACCATCATCGAGATGAACCAGCATGACAAATACTTGACTTTACTGCTGATTTGAAGTAGTTTTTCATTATTGAGTAAAATAGTCATGCTATAATAATTTCATAGTAATATAGTATTTATATACAGCTAATTGAATAAAACATTATTTTGTTCACATCGTTGTCTGCACTTGCTTTAGCACTGAATGAATACATATTTACACATTTATAATGTTGTATTTGAAGAGAAAAAGTTTTCTGCTGAGCTATTTCTCGACTTCTACTTGCGGTATTAAATATTGGTAAATGTATGCTTGCATCATATCCCTTAAAGGGGCCCTCCAGTGATTGGTCCAGAGTTGGACTTCCAAATGATTTGGGGACTGACAACAGACAGGTAAAAAAAAAAAGAACAGTCATAACTGAAGCAGGTAGAGATATTCTGACTTTTAGTCACTTGTTTGGGTAAAACTCAAAAAACACTGGATCCTACAATTCCCATGATGCAACTCAACAGCAGCTCTTTGCTTCCTAAACACCCACGGCAAACTCCATGTTCAGAGTTTTCAACGCACGCTTTCTGTAAAAAAAAAAAAATTGTCACCTCCAAGTAAGGGCTGAGGTAACCCTGATGACATCACTATGACATCATCTGGGTTATTATTCTCAGGCTCGACAAAGCTCCAGAGCCACAGAAGACATTACACAACTGTTGAGCAGTTCTCCCCATGATGAGCAAACTGACCTTTGTGTGTAAAATTGGCGAAGCGCCCCTTTAAAGAATTAGCGCTAATGCATGTGTTAGCGCATAGACCAAAAAATATGTATTCACTATTTTCCATATACCCAGAGTTTATAATTTTCTGTCAAATGACCATGTGGTCGCAAGGATGGTTTTCAAAATAGGTAGGTGACATATCTTTAAAATAAAAATTAAGGCCTGAACGTTTATTGCCGGCGATCTCCTCGACCTTGATTATCTCGAACATGTTTCAGGTCTTAAAGGAACAGTGTGTATGAATAAGGGGGATGTATTAGCAGAAATGTAATATAATATTCACAACTCTGTTCTCATTAGTGTATAATCCCCTGAAAATACAAGTATCTTTGTATTTTTGTTACTTCAGAATGAGGCCTTCATATCTACATTTGGAGCAGGTCCTCTTTACGGAGACGACCGCCATCTTGCTATGGTAGCCCAGAACGGACAAACCAAACACTGGCTCTCGAGGGCCTTTCCCGCTTTTTGCGTCATCTGACGGCCACTGTAGTTCTTCAACACGTTATCCATTCGGTCATAATCTCGGTCAAAACCTCATTGCTGGATGCCACGGAATCCTTCACACTGCTCCTCCGTTCGAGATTATCATCATAAAAGAAAGACGTCAACCTAAAATCTGTTCAGTATGCTTTAGACCAGTATGTTCCAACACCTTTTTTGATGGTAACAAGGTCTCGGTAAGATGTTGAACTCATAGTGTTTGTATAAAGAATCTAAAAGTAACATTTAATAAAGTGTATTTATAATTTATAAGCCCCGACTTCAGTCACCCCTGTTGTAAAAAAGAGTCTACAATCATGTATACCCACAATGCCTTTAACTGAAGCAGCCACCTCCAGAGATGATGCGTCATGGCCCTATTATAGTTCATGCACACCTGGACATGATAAAGACCCGTGTGTCCATGACAGCTGTTATAAAGTATTGCCCCTACAGTTATGTAGACAATATCAAAAAATGTAATTTGGGGTAAATATGAATAAAAATCTTAATGCGTTAATTTGCCTAAACCTTACCCCCTTATACTGTAGCCATGGGAAACAGCCCCCACACACACACACACACACACACACACACACACACACACACGAGCAGCTTGCGCCTTTGTTTCACCATTTGCATTTATTGAAGAGGAGCGAAGGCGGAGAAGCGAGTACAGAAGCACAACCGAGCTACATATCGATGCCACGCTACTTTTGTGCGCCGCTGCTTCCAGCGCGCAGTTTAAGTAGGCAGCGGGGGTGCGTTCAAGTGCCGCGGTGCTGGTGGCCTACGGAAGGTGATGCATTGCCTCTGGGTTTCTCTACGTAACTGTGACCCGATGTCACCAGCAAGGTGCTCTGAAGCCGCACTTCTATAGCTGCCACTGGCTCAGAGAAAGAAAAAACGGCAAAACATCAGGATGAAAAGACAGACAGACAAAAAAAAGCCTCAGCTTAAAGGGAAGTTTCACACGAATACATATGATCGATTTGTGATCTTGTAGTGATCTAATTCATGGTTTATTGAGTCTTTTCCAATAAAAACAAAAAATACATTCAGGTCCCTTTTCTGCTACTGCAAGAATAGAAAATATTCTGTCTGCTTACGATGGATTGTATGTTGAATATCGGTACAAAACGGCAGCCCAGTCATACCTACGCAGGTAATACAGCAGCTTCACAAAAGCAAAAAGTACAGTCAAGAACAAAATTGGCCCAGTCATGCATGGTTCATCAATATGTGTGTGTTTTAGGATTGATTTTTTTTCCTGTGAAAGTGCACTTTGCTGGAAATGCACTTAAGATTTGGCAGGACAACCCACTCGCTACAGTCGAGACTAAATCCAGTAGCCCATCTCAGAGAGGTTTAGTTGAGAACAGGTGCTAAAGTGGATGAATGTCGTCCTTTGAAGCACGGGTGGCCTGTTTGCATGGATTTAGAAGTCTTCCAGTCGGTGACGTGAAACCAGAACCCCCCCCCCCACCCATGCGAGGGCCCGGATGAAGACCGGAAAGCAACCACAGAATTAGAGAAAATAATCATAGATGAATAAATCCACAGACGGTAGAAAGTAAAACATCACAATAAAAAAAAGAACAAAACAAGACACACAGAAATAGATTTCCAACCTTGTAGAATTTAAAGGCAACATTTCTTATGCAGTGAAAGAAGAACGGCAAATGTAACTCTAGGCTGTTAAAGGGAAGATTCCTCCACATGTGAAAATTGTGACAGAAAAGAGACAAAAAAGAAAGAGAAAAGATAATTCAATCGGACATTGTTGGCCACACACCTCCGATTTCACAGCCTACTGCTGTCTAGGCTCATGCACAATGTTTAAAGGAATAGTTCCACATTTAAAAAATTTGTTGCAAAATATGAGAAGATTGAGTCCACTCTATATTGGTTATTTATGCTAAGCTAAGTAGGGCCAATCGCCAGTTAGTTTAGCAATCCCCCTGTTTTTAGTCTTTCTGCTAAGCTAACTGGCTGCAGCTTCTTTTATATTTAGCACACAGATTGGTGTCAATTCTTTCCCAAAATGTCAAAGATTCTTACAAACTGGTTGTAACATTAACAGGTTGATCTAAATCAAGAAACACGAAGATTCTCAATAAAAAGCAATGTTGTCAATCACACAGTTTGCTGTAAAGACCAAAAATATAATAATAATAATAAAATGCTGCAGACTATGCTAATTGGTCTCACACAAAAAGATTGTTGTATTTTCTTAATTGCAATTTTGTTGGAAAGAGTAGTGGCAATGTCCAAAAGAGACGTATTTCGATTCAATAGCATGTCACTATTGATTACAGGAGATAAACCACTGAGATGTAAATGACTTCTGTCTTTATTAGTGTGGGGGGGCGCCTTGGATTCTTCCCCCTTTACCTTTTTAAGAGTTTCTAGACACATTTCAAACCTACATAAAATTTTGAGATAAATATTCATATTCACAAGGCAGACGGCTCTATAGAGTAGCAATCCTCTACCAGACTGTCTTTTACGTGATACGCAGTTAACATATTTTTTTAAGAATATAAATAGCATACTTTACTCTTTTTTATCGAGTTAAAAAAAAAACCTTGCTGGCTGAACACAGCTACTGTATATAGTTTCACATGTAAACACACAGAAACAAACAAACAAGCTTAAAATGGGCCGTTGTAGCTTTTATACAGTGGTAAACCTTAGAGGTAGAAAAAGTATAAAATATAATTGAGAACTTTAACGCAACCACCACGAAGGACATAGAAAGGACGGCGACGTGTTTAGCTCCCACACAGAGGACGGCTGAGGTCCCCCATGTGCCTTCACTGTCTGACTGGAGACATCGTGAGACAACACCGCCGTCACTAAGATAACAGGTTAAAAGAGAAGGGAAGACAGGTCGGTCCCCTCCTGGTGACATAACAAGGTCCGAACACGGCCAATGGCAGCTATAGCTTCCTGACTGGTGCGATGGGTTAAATACTGGACACGATGTGTGTGTTTGTAGCATGAGAGAGATGCCGAGTTATTGATTAGCTCCGAGTTCAAACAGTCACTGGTAAGAGTCAGAAAAATGTCTAAACACTCTGGCCTGTCTGGCAACATTTCTTAAACAAAGAGAGAATCCGTAAAAGAGAACAGCTGACTGGATAAAAAGACTTATATTGTATATCTATATATATATACACAATATATATATATATATATATCTATATGTTATATTGATGCTTGATGTAAAGTAACATCACTCTGCAGCTGATACCCAATCATTCAAACGATAAAGTATATGTTAAATGACAATAGTAAATGGAAGATACTCATGTTAGGGAAGCTCTGAGAGGTAAGTGAGAAAAAATAAATCTGGTGGTACAGTTTCTTAGTCTGATCTGAATAGTTTTTCCCTCCTGTGTTCATGTCTTAAGAACAGGATCTTCTAGTTGAGTTTTAATTTCTCTAAGGCAAAACTTTTCTGTTTTCACTTCTGAAAAACAAGCAACTCAGAAAAATTATCCTGGAAAAACTTTTTTCCCCACAGACAAAAAAACAAACAAAGAAACGTATAAAAGGCTAAACTTAATTTTGTTCTCACCTATTTGGATCAGCCTTAAAAAATTGATCACCAGAATTATTTTTTCCCTCACTTCCTGTCTGGGCTTCCACATGTTTTAGCCCTGTTCCAATTTTGTTTTCCAATCCTCAAAGAACTCTGTTTGGGATCTCTCTGTTTAGCCATGTGACCCGAGCGGTAAATCAATGCCGGGGCTCTTATTCCTACAAACTTCACTCATTTATTTATTTTTTTGACCCAGGCCTTGCCCTGTTTAATCACAGCCAGCTGGTCTGTGTCGGCCGAAATGCCTCGCATGAGTCAACGTGCTGCAGACCTGCGTTGTGTCGAGCACCTCGACAACAGAATGAAAAGCAGCACCGGTTCAATACCAGCTGCCGCAGATTGGGTTAGAAGGTGTGCCTGGTGCTCGGCGCTAATCAAGTGTCTGGGAGGAGGTGCACTGACAACGCACAATTACTTTCACTTTTCAGACAACAAATGAGGTCGAGGAGACATCAGCGGCAATCTTACTAGATCGTAGACAGACGTCATCTGCCGCTGCTTAGCTCATTATTTTGTAATTTAGTCACACTGATCGTTAGACCCTAAAACCGAAAAAATATATACATGTATATACAGTATATATAATAATATAATATATAAAGAAAGCGTGAATAGCTGATTCTCTTCTATGGAACCCCTAAGTGGTCAATATTTAATACGTAAAAAAATATATTATTAAATGAATAATCACATTAATAAATTGTAAATCAACAATTTGTGAAATGATTAAAATTCTATTTAAATGAGCAAAATATTTAAAAAGCGCCATGTAATATATTAATGCTATTTAAGTTAGTAATAGCCAGTGGCATACGGTTGTTTACATGTATGACCTAAACATAAACAGGCTGTAGTGTAACATATTGCTTATTGCTCGTATTAGCTTAACTAAATATTTAGGGAGATCTGAAGCTGCAATATTACTTTTGTTTCATTTGCTTCTAAACACAACCATTAATTGAACATTAATGATATGCATGTTTGTTTTTTTGTTCACTTTTAAGTGTTTATTACAAAAGAAGCCGTCCCCGATGACTCCTTTTCTTCTATTTTTGTGTAATGTCCAAACACATACTCTGGACAGGCATCGTATCGGTGTTCTCATGTTCCATCTCCATGACAGTGACTGCTGAACCCAGAGTTAACGGTGGACACAACGAGTGGCTGACTGCGCTGTAGCTGTTGAAAAGGGTTTTGTACAAGAGTGTGTGGGAAGGGTTTTGGCTCAGGGTCTGTGAGCATGCCAGTGTGCGCTAGAGGATCCGTCTGTGTGTATATGCGTGTGTTTCTGGGTTTGTAGTGTGAAAGGAAGCTCCTCTACGTCCCTTTAGGTGGTGTCCATTTTAAGGCTTTGGGGTCAATGGTCTTGCCATTGCCGCGTTTGGTCTCCTTGGACTTCCAGTCATCGATAAGGTCCTGCAGAGAGAGAAAATGCCCCTTAGTCGGCTGCACTAATGTACAGCTATGGGATGAAGCTGAAATGTGCTCGTCCTCAGTACCCAAGTAATGAGGCTTTGAAACTTAAATGATAACCAATCAGCTACCAGATGGGCAAAGTAGAGATTCTCTACCTGTCTCTTTAAAACCAGGTGCTTTCCCTTCCAGTATTTGAGCATCTGGAGGGATTGCAGCGTGCTGACAATATCCACTGGGTTCACCGCCGTCTCCTGACTGATCTCTGTGAACACAAGAGTGGGACAAGAGGAGGTCAGAGTGATGGGATCCGGACTGTCTAATTAAGAAGACTTAAATCTTCAGCCATGCTAGCGTCTCTATGAGGCAGTACACAGCAGTGCTTTGAGCTAAATGCTGAAACCAGTATGCTAAAATGCTCACAGTAATGATGTTGAAAAAATATTTAAGAAATATGTTGTTTTTTTTGCTTTCTTGCCCAGAGATGAGTGAGATGATTGAAACCACTCACATGTCTGGCAGTAAATGTACAGCTACAGCCAGCAGCTGGTTAGCTTAGCTTAGGATAAAGACGGGAAACAGCTAGCTTGTTTCTGCCAGCAGCTCGTTAGCTTAGCTTAGAATAATGACGCGAAACGGCTAGCTTGTTTCTGCCAGCAGGTGGTTAGCTTAGCTTAGGATAAAGACGGGAAACAGCTAGCTTGTTTCTGCCAGCAGCTCATTAGCTTAGCTTAGAATAATGACGGGAAACAGCTAGCTTGTTTCTGCCAGCAGGTGGTTAGCTTAGCTTAAGATACAGCTAGCTTATTTCATCCAGCAGGTGGTTAGGTGATTGAAACCACTCTCATGTCTGAAAGTAAATGTACGGCTACAGTCAGCAGCTGGTTAGCTTAGCTTAGGATAAAGACAGGAAACAGCTAGCTAGTTTTGGTCCAAAAGTAACACCCACCAGCACCTCCAAAGCTCACTAATGACCATGTAATGTCTTGTTTGTTTAATACATCGCCGGACAATCAGAGATCACAGGGAGACCTTTATTTGTATCATTGAGGCTTGAGCTGACTGAAACAATACTCAACATTATACAACTTTAGCTAAAGTATGACCACATCCAGAGCTGCAAACACAGCGGTATAGTTAGAACTGATCAGAAGGCTCCAGAATGATGACAAAACCCACTTTGTACAATGTACGCTAATCTCTACAGACGTGGCGGAGGCAGAGCGGTCGCATCATGGCAGCACAGAGCGTTTTGAATGTCGACTGCAAATGACTGAGAGGAGTTATTTGTGCTACTCTGTACGAGTTGAAAAGATCTTCCTAAAGGCAAAATGGCATGCAGGAATCAGTGAAAAAGAGGACACAAAGAGGGAACAGAGTGTTAGCACTGAACTATTTGCTGCTTTGTCACACTGTCGTGGTTGCTGTCTGACCCTGGAGGCTATAATTTGATGCTTTTGCTACCTCCAGTAAGCGTGACAAAATGATGTTTGAATTACTGTGAATCAGTTATTTCTGAACAGTAACTCATCTAAAACTAAATGCAATATTGTGTCTTAGTCAGCTGGAATTGTCAACTGGAATTATTTAAAAATGAAAAATAAATAAATGATATCGAGTCTATGACCATTGAAGACTTAACTAAATGCTCAACATCCCTAATGACTTATGAATTGTCATAACTTTGGCGCTTCATCCAGCACCATCATCGGGTCAAATCTCCAACACTAAAGACATTCCCATCAGCCTCAGCTGTACTTTGTGTTTCGTGCAAATGTTAGCATGCTATCATGCTAAACTAAGTTGATGAGCATTATACCTGCTGACATCACAGCTGTAATTGGGAGCAGGTTAGCATACGGACATTGACCGTCATGCCTCACTAGGGACATTTTTTGTCTTTTCAATTTAATGATCATTTTGTCAGTGTGAATACATTTGGAATACATTTTGGCAAGTTTGTGAGTTGGGATTTTGGAACTTCAACCTGAAGCTCCTATAATAAACCGTGTTGCCAAAATACAGACAAAACGTCCCCATCGAAACCCATTATAATCCCAAATGTTGACCCCACGGCCATTACAGCATAAATTATATTGCATAAGGCTTTCAATCTAGAGCAGCGCCTTCAAAATTGTCGTTCTTACTATTTTCAATCACATTTAGCCATTTTCTCACTCAGGGCAAATACATGCAATTCACCCGATACAACCAGGAGAAAGGATGACCCAGTTTTGTTCGAGTTTAAGTCTTGGGTGCATCTGCCTTCATTTATCACCTGAACGCTGACTTGGAGTGGCCACAGTGTTCTCTGGTCCATTCACTAAAGACGACACGCATGAATGCATGCGTGCACATAATAACACACACAGTCTTAAATCCCCACTGCCCATCTTTCCTCTCCCCTAGGGTTTTTCCCTATCTCTTGCCAGAACTTCGGAGAGTGCGGTCCAGCTCTGACCTTTGATGGAGATCTCTTTGCCCTGAAAGTTGTTCAGGTAGCGCAGCAGTACCTCCTTCCAGTAACTCCGGTAGCTGATGAGGCCCAGGTCTGACAGGGGGCGCTCAGGTGAGCCCACCTTCTCCTCAACTTTGGACAACAGGTAACCTTAAAAGGGGAGATTAGAAAGAGCATTTTTTGTTGGCAACACTCCTCCTCAAGCATTCCTATCTCCCACTGAAATGTAATAAGGATACAGAAAAAATACAGTAGATGAACTAATGCCTGTAATAGCCAAAAAACAAGAGTGTGCTCCGGTATCCTCGGAAGGGAAAGTTCCAGACAGCCTCCTATATCTGGTGTTATTGTGCTGTGCAGAATCCCTTGGCCTGTGTTTAAAGTTTATGAGGCAAAAACACACACGCAAGAACACGCAAAGAGGAATACACACACTGGGCGTGTGCACTCACTGAAGTCTATGAGCATCTTGCCGTAGCCCTGCCTCATGTACTGCGGCATGGTGAGGATGCAGGATACGTTGTAGTTGAGGAAAGAGTTCTTCTCCTGCAGAGGGAGAATACATCCGTAAACACGACGGTTTGGCTGAAATGGGAAAAATCTGATCTTTGCTTTTACCGATCTTATTTTGGCTGTGCATATTCACTTGAGCTAGTTTCTTTTCTCTGGTAAACACTGGACATTTGTGTTGTAAAAGTAATCCATGTCTCCCAAGTTACCTTGGAGAAGTATCCGACTAGATGGCACCCTGTGTTGTCAGCTTCGGTCATGACATAGAAGAGGAAAGGTTCTACATCGTAATACAGAGTCTTGTGGTCCAGGAAGAGCTTCGCCAGCAGACACAAGTTCTGGCAGTAGATCTGTGAGCGAGAGCAGTGTCATTTATCAAAGTTTACAGGGAACACGGCTGGCTAATCTCACACAGACAGATCATTAGGTGTGGGAATATTACGTTCAGGCACAACAATAGGTCAGAAGGTCCAGAGACACAGGTCGTACTCAAAACTAAAGACAAACTGCAAAAAACCAAGCAGAAGTGTCTTTTTTTTTTTTTTTTACATGGACACAACTAATCAAACAAAAGGGGACTTGAAGGTAGCGTCACCTTCCCTTAATGCTCACACTGTTGATACTTGTCCACAGTAAAGGAGCCAGGCTAGGTGTCAAAGAGCCTCCCGGTGATTTAGGAGAACCTGTTGCATTCAGAAGTGTTCTCATCTTTTAAGTATGAATGAAATTCACAAGTGATCCAGACGGGTTGCCTTTCACAACAGCGGGAAAAACCCTTGTTTGACTTAAGAATTTAAACAGGAAGAATCAACCCTTAAAGGGAAGTATTTATATTTTCTAATTGTTTTTAGTCCCCTAATAAGACCACTGAGATGGCTACATGTGTTATGTTGTAACGAAGCAGAACAGTTAGCCCTGAAACAAGTAATTCTGACGCGTATGTAAAGAGTTCGTCAGTCCGACTTGGGACAAGAAAACCTCAATGAAAGAAGTAAGAATAGCTTACGATAAGAATACGAAAACTGTTCTCGCGTGAGGCCCAACAATACCCGGGGCCTTCCTGGGAGGCGGCGCTCTTTTACCTTGTTCTTCTTTCCGTCCACCTCAAAGACAGAGATGTTCCCCTTCCTGTAGATCTCGTCACCTGGAGGGTGCTTCCACACACACTTGGCCTTTATGCGACAGAGATAACAGAAAGCAGCGCCGGTTAGTTTATTTAGAAGTTAGCAAAACATTTGACTTTTAGTTTTGCATGGTGCTCATTCTGGATTTAGGAAAAGAACCAAAGAAACAGAGGCAGATATTCTGACTACACTAGATCCTCCCTGCTTGATCAACTGCCCTCATCTTAGATAAACCTGTATGTGTGATATGTGTGGAGCGTCCCTTTAAACCATGATAGTGTATCTTTTTAATCCCAGTGGACTGTTCTTAATTGATGTTTGAAATTCAAATTCTCATTTCAATAATGGCCACAGTCCACTACAAACAGTGTTGTGGCCATATAATTGTTTGGAATCCGATCTCCAAACTATGAAGTTCAGCTCCGGTAAAAAAAAAAAAAGTCCTCTTTTTGCTTCTCTCGCTCCAATATAAAAAATGGTGTGAACTGCATCAAGAGGGCAAAGTTATACAGGCTATCTAAATAGAGTCTGCATGGTCTAGGAATACAATTATGAGTTGCCTCCGGCATGGAGATAGTAAGGTTATGGTTGGAACTAAGGCCCAGGCTCATTTCGTGCCACAGTCCATTTTCACTTTGATGCTTCAACATCACTGACTGGAAGCTTCAATCTTTTTGGTTATCGATCAGAGATATTTCAGCTACGATTAAGTACCGCTCCCTAAACCTCACCAGGCAGAGTTTGCAGTATTTGGCAGTGTTTTTTTTTCCCTTATTATTGAAATGCGGGATAAGGATAGAAAATTGTCAAGAAAATACTGAAAAAGAAGAATGCAATTTTTTTTATCCCCTTTTTCTAACGATAAATCATCTCCACAGTGAAAAGGCCATTGAAACTTCAGAGAACAGCTGGACACATATGTAATGCATGGTTGCCAGACATGAGACTAATGTTGTCACAATAACAAAAAATACTACTAAAAACATTGAATTAAAGACTTTTACAACATAAATGCAAAATGGAATTGAATTTTGGTAAAAGTTGCCAAAACCAAGAAGAGAAACTACTGTATGCATAAACTAGCATGTAGATGAGTCCAATACAGTGTGACCAGGAGGGATTGCAAGTAAGGTTTCAAGACACATTGCATTGTGGGATTGTTCGTAAAAAAGGAGCATGAGACAGATTTCAGACACAGCCATCCTCTGATTTCAAAGGACCTGCAGATGCCCCGTAGAAAAAGCTGTCTTACCATGTGCCGCCGCAGAATGGTCTGGCTCTTCATGTACTTGAGGCAGAACTCGCACATGTAGAGCCTCCCCAGGCGGGCGTATTCCTCTGGGTATGGGGAATGGTACCACGTGTCCAGCTCGTAGCGGCCAAACACGATGGTCTTTATCATGTTGCTGCCCTCCGACACCTGGCCGGCCAGCCGGAGTTTCTCCTATAGAGGCCAGGACAGGAGGGACAGGGGGAGAAAAGGTACAAAGAGGACGAGAAGAGAGGAGAGAAGAGAAGAGAAAGAAGAAAAGATCCCGATTATTCAGGGAAGAGGATCCGGTGAACCAAAGATCACACACAGGAAAACCTCAGTGGAGGCAACCAGCCAGATAAAACAATAACAAGGTGCAGGAAGAAAGATTTCGATGGGGAACAAATAGGAAAAGGCTTAAAATGAAGCTCTGAAACTAACTTACTAAGTTTACACGTTAACTGCAAGGATTCTTAAGACGTGGCAAACAGAAGATAAGATTTGGGTCAGAATTGTGTATTTTCAAAAACGCCAACTCTGAATCTATTGTGTGATTTGGAAAATTTGTAAGCACATGCCGTTTGTAGGCAATCAACTAAACCATACAAAACCTTCTGGATAATAAAGCCTTCTCATCTGAATGGGTCACAAAGTAACAGAGCAGAGGTAAAGAAAAGAAACACAGAACAACAGGAAGTGATTGTCCAAACTACCAAAAATATCTCAGACTCCTCCTGTGGCTGCAGAGGAGGGTTTGCTGACTGAAACAGAGAAGAAGAGGAATAATGCAGAAAAAGGTAGGGGGGGGAGACCAAAAAAACAAAGGGAAGCGGGAAAGAGTAAGGGAGGGAGGTGATGATGACTTTTCTCTCTTACAAGGTCCTCCGAGGCACGTGCCTGCGCTTTCCTGAACAGCTCGAGGTCGTAGTCGCTGGTGATGTTCTCCAGCAGCGGCTCCCTGCTCACTCCGTGGCTCTGACGGTGGTCCTGGAAGTCGGGGGGAGGAGAGACTTTCAAAATATGTATGGGTTAGGATGTGGAGGTGTATCAAAGGGTTAAACACTTTCAGTTCTCACACACTTACCACGTACTTGTCCTTCTGCTCCTTGTTGAGGCTAGAATTCCTCTTCCTCCTCAGCTCCGTCACCTTCTCCTTGTAGCGCAGCTGGCGGTCTGACGGGGCCTGAGAGCACACGGAGGCAAACACTTCAAACAGGGAAGAATTCGCACTGCCTGATGAGAATATGAACAGAAATAATGTGCTCCTGAGATAGATCCATTTCTATTTATACTAGTGGTATTGATATTTTACTACTGCTTTATATAATGGAAAAAATGAACAAAAACTGTGAAGGTTCATAATTGTCAGTACGTTGCTTTTAACTACTCTATCGGCGTCCTGCAGGGAGCTGTGCTAGGACCACTTCTATGTCGCCTTTATATAAAAGATATGCATATGTCTGAAGACATCCAGCAATATGCTGATGATACGTTGATCTATACTCACGGTTGCACAGACAGCAAACATACCAATGCAATAAGCCATATATTAAGGCAAATAGTCTGGTTATATTTAAATAACTTTTGGTTTATAGGAATGTCAATAAACTTCAATCTTCAATCTTTTTATTCATTTTTTACATTTCATTATTTTCTGGTTCATTGTCTAATGCTCTTGCCTATGAGTTATGTTTTTCTTGAAAATATGAAACATGGAGATATTTGTTATTTTGAATACTGTATTTGTCCCTACAAGTCCAGTAATAAATGTACTTTAAATAAAACAAACACAGGCTAACAGAATGTATATGAATTGACTCTTTACGTTCTGGACCAGAAACCAAACGGCCTTCAGAGCCGGTAAAAAGTATGTTTTGAATCAGTTGATGTTTTAGAGAAAATCCTACTCAGTCCTCTGTTATTGAGGTCCTTGCATGTTTTATTTTCTCTTGACTTACTACGTATAGTTTGCAGCAAACTACCATGTGTTACACTGTTCCATTACTTGTCGTGCTATTTTATAAAACATGTAGTTCTATTCTGTTTTAGGGGAAACGGGTAAATCAGTGTTCTGCAACAACTCAGACTCATTTACAGTCTTTTCTCTGTTGATCAATGAGCACAGTCCCTGTCAAATGAACTAAGGAATGACATCAGAACCAGGAAGCGTCACTTCACACTCACTGTGACTCAACCAAACAGCAGCTCTTCGTCAGTTTGCGTCTGAGGAATCACAGTGTGATCTCAGACCTGAGGTATTACTGCTTATATAGAGTAATGCGGGAATTCCTCTTACCCGTACAATAATATGTATGTGTACATGCATCTCTCTGTTTTAGGTGTGAGCATGTGTCACCGTTTGTTAGGCCTGTCTGATGCACTTGCTGTTCATATCGATGTGTGTGTGTGTGTGTGTGTGTGTGTGTGTGTGTGTGTGTGTGTGT
>NW_022280300.1:53456-55581 GCF_004355925.1 Anarrhichthys ocellatus
GTGTGTGTGTGTGTGTGTGTGTGTGTGTGTGTGTGTGTGTGTGTGTGCTTGTGCGTTACCTGGTTTCTTGTGGAGTGTCTATTCTCGTCCTGACGGTGTGACAACGTCCTTTCCTCGGCCTGTTTGTCGCGCGTCGATGCCTTGCCCTAACAAAACATCAACACGGTGTCTGCCACCAACGACTCACAACAACCCCCACAGCAGGGGGGAAAAAAAAAAGAATTCCGTGTTCCTGGAAGCTTCGCAGCTTGACAACTTGGATTTAAGTCTGTTGGTTTCGTCCACTGGACACTCGGTCGCAGTGCGATGTCTGAGATATTTTCCACAGAGGAAACTTGGTTTGACTAATGAGTAATATCATAAAAGCACCAAAGTAGCAGAAAAAAGTTTTACAGATGTCAGAAATACAACAAAAAAATGGAAAAAAAGGAAGATAACAGAAAATACATGAAATGGTGAGAGCTTCCGTTTTAAAATAGCTTTCAGCGTCATGGTTTCTACACCTACTTCTTACCCTGGATGCCCTGTTGATATGTCTTTGTGTGTGTGTGTGTACCTTGCATTCATCAGCAGAGAGATTGTGGTAGAGAGGACATCCCGATATGGAGAAATGTCTCTCATGCCTCCCCGTTAGATGACCTGAGAGAAAAAGAGGGAGACAGAGAGAGAGAGAGAGAGAGAGAGAATGGGAGAGACATGTACTAAGGGTTGGTGCGTGAGAGCGGGATGTCTGGTCCAATGAAAAAAAAAAAAAAAACATTGCCTGTTTGTTCCCTCACCCAATGAGTTGCACCCAGGTGTGGGACACTTCATGTTGAAGTTGTAGCTCTCGTGGAAGCGCCGCCGTTTGGGCCGGTGGGAGAGGTCGTGGGCAGCGGCCTCTTTGAGCGACAGCTCTTTGGCCAATCTCTCGTCCTCCTCTTGCGACACTACAATGTCGTTGCTGGACGACACAAGGTCGTTACTGGGGCTGGAAACGTCGATGTCGGACTCCGAGGACGGGGCGTTACCCGTCGGGGTCCGGGGAGGGGTCTCGTCTCGGTCCGCCCCCTGCTTCAGGTCTGCTGAGCCAATCAGGGACAAAAGGAACGAGAGGGAATTATTAAAAGGACGCTGACCTCTACATAAATCTGTGGTTTTTTAACTGTAAATGGCAAGTGCACACATCTCGTATTCTCATTTGACTGCCTCACGTTACTGTTGGACAACCCTTTCCAGCAAGGAACTAAAGTCACACAAAAACTAACTAATGGCGGCAGATGTAGACAGCAACGCCAGTGTTCTGCAACGTAAAAGTACTGTTTTTGTCAAAGGAGTCTGGTGACTTTGAAGAGAGCGTAATAACGGCTTTAGTTCCCCGTCAGAAAGGACTGTCTGACTGGGAGGTAAAGCAGGGGAAATATTCTAAATATTGCAAACACAAACTGATATTGATGTTTTTAGGTGGATAAAATAAGTTTTACTGCTGCCACCGTCCAGAGCAGCTCATCGCTTTTCTCCTGTGCTGGTACTAGGGTTGTCACGATACCAAAATTATGACTTCGATATGATACCTGCCATAAGTATCACGATACCCGATACTTACGATACGACACCAGAATTCGATACAATACCACAAATACGATACGATACTGGTATATTTATCTATAATAGTAATAAATAAAAACATCTGTACGATTCCATTTTTTACCAGCTTGTTCCTGCCCAGCTTTTTGAACACTTAACAAATGGCATTAATATTAATGTTTAACCTCTTCCCATCTTTTGAGCCTCTCTCATATTTCCACTGGCTTTCAAACACAGCTGAAGGGAACTCTGTCTCTGTGTTGCTGCTGACTCTGCTGGCATCTGTCTGACTGTCTGTGGGAGTGGGTGGATAAACAATGCTTCATTTACTTGCATAGTGAGTTTGATATTTTCACTTCATAATTTATCTTAATTCATGGAATAATTATTTTTCCTTAACTAAAAATAAAAATAATTAGCTCCACCCTCAGGCTCCACTAGCATGTAGCCATTTTGCATCAATTGTTTCATTTAGTACACTTTTGTGTGCCTTGTGAGTTTGTGACCTCATCATCATATAGGCTTGTCGTCAAACTAGGCTAAGGCTACTCCTGTTAGG
>NW_022280300.1:60581-81413 GCF_004355925.1 Anarrhichthys ocellatus
TAATAAAAAACAAAAAAAAACTTTTTTATAAATAATAATTGTCTACTATAATTGTCTACCTGGAAAAACTGCAAAAGACTATCTACTTAACTGCATTAAAAGTTTTGTAATTTCTAGATTGATGTATTTAAACCTGAGCAGTCTGTAACAGACTAACTCCATGCAAAAATGGTAAGAAGAAGACAGAGTTACTTGTTGCAAATGGCCTCAATGATAAAGAAGAGATTAATCCCGCCGCATAAAGGAAGACTGAACCTCTGAATGCACTTCTTTTTGTGAAAAAAACAGCCTCTGTGTTTTTATGAAGCCTCTACAGGGACGAGGACAGCGTAGCCAACTTCTCTCAGTAACAATAAGCAGAGGAAACAGTGTCGCCTTTTATTCCTCCGTTGTAAGTCCCCCCCGGCAGCCACAACGAAAACATCCTCCCTCATTCAAATGACACTTAAATTAAATTATACTGTAAATGTCTGGCTCGGTAATAAATATGTATGATTAAATATGTATGAAATGAAGAACATAGCCACTAAAAATTCATTACAAATTAAAGCTGTGAGCAGCATTGACCGGGACCTCACAACTTCACGCATGTCGAGGGTACTAGCAGGACTCTGGCCATGCATTTCTGTGAAGGTCATACACTGCGTGCATGAGTTAAACGGTATTTCCCGGTACTGGCAGGACTCTGGGTGACGTGGCCATGAATTTCTGTGACCATCACACTCTGCGTGCACGAGTGAGATATTTCCTGCGTAGACCAGCAGCGTAGCAAGATCATGTTGCCAGATCTTAAGCCTCAAATATTTTGAGTGTACATCCGATACAATCATAAATGTAAGCCTTTAAAGATCATTAAGAAAATGAATGTGTTCGAATGTGCTTCAGTGTTTGTAACATAACAGAGTTTGCTTGGATTCAACTCCCTGCAGTGTCCTGCTGATTGTATTTGGGCTTACATGAAAGTTAACAAAACAGTAGTGCCATTTGCTGTTACTTGAACACTTTAATTTAACACTGTTTTCATTTTAAGTTCTTCTGTAACTTTAGATTGTAGTGTGAAGCATTCATTGTAACGTTTAACCTGATTGTCATGAAGAAGCTCTGGACAGATCATTTATACTAATGCCCACCGACATGGTTTGAAAATCCACTGTTATCTAACTGTTGCTCTCCAAGCATCTTAGTTTGCACATATTTAGATCAGAGAAGTCTTTTTCTCATGGTGTGCCCACAAACCCTTTCAATAAGTTCAGTGTTTGGGCCGCTGTAATTATAGAATCCTGCTTACGTCCGTGCTTATCACTAGGTGGCACTATGACTATGAGTTAATATTGGCATGCAGAAGTCCTAAAGCCATGACAGTCAACAAGCATGTCAAGTTTGGGACAGTTTTGACAAAGTACAGTCGAGTTACAACAGCTTGGTGGATGATGGTGAACCATGTAAAATGGTCGTCACACCATATCCACGTCGTTCAATGAAACCTAAAGCTTTTAGTAACTTTTAATCGCTAAGGTCTTTAGATTGTTCTGACCAAATTCTAAGCTGATCGGATTAATTCCCTAGGAGGAGTCGGTAGTACAGCACCTGGAAATGGAAAAAAAACACGAGAAATTCATACAAAATTCAAAATGGCTGACTTCCGGTTGGGTTTAGAGCATGGCCCCAAGAGACTTTTATTTAAGTCCATATGTGATACATGTTCCTACCAAATTTCATACATCTAGGTCAAACATACTGCGAGGGCTGCTTCGTCGAAATTGTGTAGGGGGCGCTATTGAGCCGATTTGCCACTCTGAACCAATAAAATCATATTCCACAACTAAATTTTGGGCTTGTAATCTGCTTGCCCAAGTTTGCTTATGTTTCGAGCATTTTTAGCCTCTCAAAATGACCTTCGTTGTTAACGGCGAAGACTGCATCGCCACGGCAACGGCGTTCGACGAAACATCAAAAGCTTCATGGACTTCTTACATTTGTGTGGAAGTAATTTGATGTTGATTTGATTTACCTACTAAGAGAAACAAGCCAAAGTATAATGACTTTAACTTCCTGTTACCAGTAGGTGGCGCTATGACTATGATTCAAAATTGGCCTGCAGATGTCTTCAGGCCGGGAGTCTAATCAAACATGTGCAATCTGGTAAAGATCTGATGATGTGGAGTTGATTTATATCAGTTTATTCGTTCATGGCGAAGGATCGAAATTCGCCGAGCCGCCACGTCACCGCCCTTCAACAACTTCTTACAATTTTCACAATGAAGCATTACCAAGGTCTTAAGGCTGTTCTGACAACATTTTAGAGGGATCTGATTAATCTGTGAGGAGCAGGATGTCAAAGTACACAACTTACAACTTCCTGTTGCCACTAGGTGGCGCTATTACTATGATTCTAAATTATTACATAGATGTGTTCCGGGTCAGGATGTTATGACATGTGAGAGATTTGGAGCAGATTCGACAATGTACGGCCGAGTTACAACCACTTCCTGTTTCGCGGCGAATGGTGTTTTTTTGACGCCACGCCACGGACACATAGTTCGATAACTTTTTGATCTTTGAGTAAGTTTTCACTTCCAAGGTCTCAAGAGCATACTGACCGAATCTGAAGTCAATCGGGTCAAATCTCTGGGAGGAGTTCGTTAAAGTATAACGCCTTGAAATGGTCAAAAAACGTCATAAAAGTCAAAATGGCCGACTTCCTGTTTGGTTTAATGAAAAACTCCAAGAGGATTTTTTGTGCGTCTCATCACGTTCCACATACCTACCAAATTTCATACAGCTAGGTGAAACCCGATGTTGGGGCTACTCAATAGGGGGAGCTATCGAGCCAATATTTCATACCGCAGATGGACACCCCTATCAGACTGCAATTTTCGCAAATTCTGGCTTGCGTGCCAAATTTCACAAAATTCCCAGTATCACAAGCACCTCCTTTTTGCGATGAAAGTGGAAAAGTAATAATAATAATAATAAAAATAATAATAATAATAATAATAAACATTAGAATAACAATAGGTCCTCCGCTCCGATTACGTCGGTGCTCGGGCCCTAATAAAATGCAGAAAACTAAACTGGATTATAATAAATGGATTTAATTAAAACCAACAAGGAAAACTGGCCAAAAAATAATATATGCTTCTAACTTTCTAAAGTCCAAGAAAAGAGAATACTGGTGTTATTACATTAGGCTTTTAAGAAAAAGTTACAACCACGTTGCATGGGTGACACTTTGAATTTAAAATATAAGGTTTATAATGTGTTACAGTGCAGCAGTTAGACCCAATTCAATGTTAATAGTAGAATGCTATGCTAAGCCAGTCAACACATGGCGAAAACCGAAACTAACTAATTAAAACTACCTGAACTTGATAATACAACCGACCCAAGCAATTACTTCAACACTACATGCATAATGTATGAGCTATAACAGGGATTCCCAGGGGTGCGCGAGCTGCCTCTAGGGAGTGCGCGAGAGGAAAAATGTAATGGTGGTCTAATGGTGTAATAATTAATATTAAATATAATTTTCACAAAATAAAAACATGAATGTAACAGACTGTCTCATGTTTGTCGTTCTGGTGTTGACGATGATATGTCCCTTGAGGGTTGCCGTAGCGAAAGCGCAACCCCCGCCTCTGGCCAAAGGAGAAAACAATAATAAGAGAGTAGCTGTGGGCTGATACAAGATGTCTAATCTCCCGACTTGTTATTACTGTATGATAAGTGCCCTTATACACGAACCCAAGACTCGGTTACATGAACTATAAAAATTCCCCTTGTAAGATTAAAATTTTTAATTAAAAACGTCCAATTTAATAAATAAATGCACTTCAGCTCCTGTCGCCAGACTGTCTTTTACCTACACTTGCTAGCCTAGCTTGTGCAGCTAACGTCAGCTAACAGCTAACTTCATTCATTCAGCAACATTCATGCAAAGCCAAAGTGCGTGGTGCAGTGAGGTTCTGGCTAACAGCTGTCTGAAGCCCTCTTATTTACATCGCCACCTGAACACCAAGCATGCCAGTGTAAGTCAAAAGCCCCTTACATTTTTTATATCAAAATTGGAGGAGTTACAAATCAGCCCAAAACAACTGCAGTCTCATGCTATGTATGGTTAATTGTAAATTAAATGTGATGCAATCTGCCTCTGAGTCTGTGCGTGTGTCCTCGCCATCCTTATTGCTCTTTAAAAGTGACGCCTTGTGTAACTGAAAGTTATTGAAACTTTGTTGCAGTGTTTCAGGGCGTTTTCACACCTTCAGTTCATTTGCTTTGTTCTGATTCAGGGGTTAATATGATACAATGTTGCAGTTGCCCCTTTGTTTGGTTTGTGTTCACACTGCAACATTTAACAGCGGACTAAATATTGTAAACAAACGCCACGCGCGAGCAAACTGTTCTCTCATTGGTCCGATTTGTATGCGGCTATAAATAGGCTCTGTTGCTTCTTTTTTTTAAGGTGTGGGGGATTGGGGGTGCGTGAACCCGGTCGGGATGTAGAAAGGGGTGCGCGGCCTAAAACGTTTGGGAACCGCTGAGCTATAAGAACTATTTTGATAGAGCTGACACGTTAGCATGTAGCTCACTGATGCTAACCTACAACCTGCATTTAAGAATTCCTTTCAGTGCTTTAAAAGACCCTCCTGTTGTCTCTTATTCCACAATGTATCATCCCTATCTTCTTATTGTTCTTACTTATTGAATATGAATATATGAAATTAGTTAATAATATATAATTTTTGTTCTTTCTACATTGGACTATTTACAAAAAAGACAAAAACTTGAAACGTTTACCTTGTGAGCTCCGACTGAGGCGCAGTGAAGCGCGAGTCAAGCGCGTGCTGCTGCGCCTGTGCACGCTCTCGGAAGCTTCCGCGTGCTCGAGGTCGGCAGAAAAATCCGAGTCCTCCGTCCCGTCCGAGCTGCTGCCGGCGGTCCTCTGCAAACCACAACGTTCATCAGCTATCAGCGTGATTAAAGTCAAAATCGGGACTGTCAGCAAAAATAAGTATCAGACGAGTTAGCAAAATTATGTGAGGCTGATGTTAGCAAAGCTTTGTGTGTGTTTGTTGTTGTTTGTTTGTTTTATTTTACCATCGGGTAATTCAACAAAGATCCCATGCTGGGGGAGGAGCGTCACCCCCTCCGCATCTCCTCCGGCTCTGAGCCCCCTCTTGCCACGATGGATAAATGCTTAAAATAAGGCTAATCGCCATTGACACGGGGACAATCCGATTAACGCCGATCGCATCTATTGTACCAACCCCAATTTGCCCCAACGCCGGAGTGCACCTTCCGCGAGAATCTCCAGTTTGTAGTCAATTAAGTGGACTAGAAGACATTTACCCAAAAAAAAACAAAAAAAAAACGCACAACTCGGCAAAGACAAATGAACTAATGAAACGTCCCATGAACTTGTGTCACTGCATAATTTGTCGAAAGTGCAGGCTGCCTATCTGCCGGCCACACGGAATGAATGGGGTGATGCTCACCTCACCCCACCAGAGACACAAAAATCCGGCAGGGTGGGGGTGGGGCAAGAGGACTCGAGTACCCTCTGAAATAATAACCAAAATGTAATGTTATAGGACTAGGCAACCCACAATTGTTTAATATGAATTAATGGGGTGCAATAATAATGTGTATATTTTTCTGTATTTTACTCAATTCATATTTAGTTTACAATCATATTTATATATTTTTCTAATTATTACATATGGCACATTGATTTTACACAGGGCCACCCAAGAAAATATATTAATAGGATATGATAACCTTTTATTGATGCACACGGGGTTGAAGTAGGTGTTACGCGATAGAGACAGAAAAAAGGTCAACATTAGAAGAGCTACACCATGAATCAAAATGATATTAAAGCTACTCACATATACAAATCAAATTAAAATAAGACTTTATGCAAGAGAGTACCCTGTGCCAGTGTACACTGTACAATGCTTAATATGAATTAATGTGGCAATTGTGCAAAAATAACTATACATTATAAGTAAGGCTTCTTGTCTATTAATTGTAACAAAAATTAAACTACATTTTAATAGTACTAGAAGACAGTAACAAACAATAAACAAATGAAAAAAATTCTACACTACAGCGTGGACCACAGCGCACATTTGACGTTAAGCGCGTTTGACAACTTCACAACAAGAAGCTGAGGACTTCATGTTGGGAATTATTTTTTTACGACCAATCACATTAAAGAGGAGGCGGGGTTTGAGAGAGTCGGACCAATGAACGCAACGCCTGTCCAGATTCTGTCCAATGACAGCGTTGTTTTGGTGCGGACGCTTCGTTTCCATCCTCGCACTCAAAAGACAGCCTGTTCCTTTACCAACAGTTAAAGCGGCCGTTATTGACACGAACGGAGGTCAGCACCTCCATGCACTCCGCCAGCTGGTAGAAATCTGACCAAATCTCGTAAAGGCCAAATGTTCAGAGCTCTTCTCACCACGAGGAAGTGACGCTTAATAAACTGCAACACATTCTTGCAACTCAGCAACAAACAGCTAGCGTAGCTTTGAGCAACAGCACAAGACGATAGCTCAGTCGAGCGACACTGCTAACGTCCGCATTCAACACACACCCACAACTTATTAATGGCGCCTTGTAGAATCGCGTTTCAGCTCACATGCAGTCGAAGGTGTTCCCACACAGTTAGATGTTTGGCTGACATGAACTGTGACGTTATGTTGTTGTGTGTCCGATCTGCAGCCTAACGGCTGAGTCTGCTGCAAACAGCTGTCTTACCTTTCTCCGGGGCATTCTCAAAGGTGTTACGTGTGTTGCCTGTGGCCGGTTACTACTCCCTTTTTTATTTCAGCTTGTATAAATGATAAGAACAACAAATCACCAGCTTTTGATATGAGCCAACTCAGCTGAAAAAGGCGCACCAATTTTCCGCACTTCCTTGTGAGTACGCGTTCGTTTTTCGGGTCCGTTGACAAAATGCCTCCGTGTGGAACATGAAGCTGCGGTGGTCCTTTGATTCAACGGATAATGGCAAGAGTTGTAAAGTATCTCAAATTTCTAAAATGTAAAGTTGACAAATACTTATTATAGGTCAGTTACTAAACTGTTATCTAATTAGCTGCTCACAGTAATTACAAACATGTGTCACGTAGCACAGAGCGGAACCACTTGCTAAAACACAGCTATCGTTTTAACAACATTTTAAATACATCTAAAATATATATTTAAAATAGCTGTCGGTAGCTTATAAAAACACACACACGCACACACTACGTTGTTTGCTTAAATCCAATCTTATAAATTAACCCTGAGAAACCGGACACGACACCGGAAGTAAGCAGAAAGGAAACCTCTCGCTCAACGTATGTCACGTTATCTCTGCACGTTCATTTCTACAGCGCAAGTTGTTCAAGTGGGAGGGATGCTAGCAGCACGTTGCATTTGACGTGGAGTGGGACATCAGTCGCCTTCCTGCTAGCCCTCTCCCCTCAATACCTTGCAGTTACCACTTTATAAACTTCCAAGCAAACGTTTTCACCCTAAACGCAAACCCAGAAAACGAATACCAAGCGCCAGGGAGACTTCTATCCTCACCGACTTGTAACTATTATGGCTGGTAGCACCGCCAAGACAGTGCGCGATATTTTTCAAAGCATGGAGTACGGACCAGCAGCAACTTCCAGCACTGCCACTGCACAGGTAAAGCTGTCAGCTTCATTCACGACAGAAAAAGAGATTGAACGGCAATGGTTGCAATAACACTAATTAATGCTGCTTATGAGTTAATATTATTAGCATGTTCTGCTCTCCGTCGTTGTCTTCCCTCGGGTTTAGCATATTCCTGTCAGACCGTTTGACCCATGTGAAGTTCATTAACTGTTAGCAGTCTGTAACTCACAAGACAAACATGTGACTTAGACTGTACAGCACTAGCTATGAAGTGTCGAGGCTAAGGCCAGATGTTTGGACACATGTTTCCTCTAAAGGGGATTTTTTTTCTTCCCAATTAGTCCCACTCGGTGTCTTTAAAATCAAACAACTAAGACTTCCGGATGTAAGCAGTTGGTAAATGTGGGTTGGTCGTTTGTTAGATTTTTAATCTTTATCAGCGTATTTTTTATATATTCTGAAGCAGCAGTTACAAGCTTGGATACCATTCAGAGAGCATATCACACTGTATGATAATAATTTGTTGGTTCATGTTGCATTTAAAAAAAAATAAAAATGGTGCCATGTCCCAGTACAGTCACTAAATGTATTGTCATGGTAGTTTGATATAACAGCACTGATATTGTTTTATAGTTGACCTCATGCTGCAGTCTGTCTTCATACTGGAACAGGAGACTGACTACAGCCATCTAAAGATACATATTAGCTGTGGAATATTATAACGTGACACCAGACCTTTTGCACAAATTCTCTGTACTTTGGTCTTCATGTCTGTAAATAGTTGACGCACTCCGACTGGCGTACCCGTCTTTTATCAGTCCCTGTTCAGCAGAGGTGGTGGTGTCTATCTGAAGAGATATTCCCGTTCTCTCAGACACACAGGTTTTGAAAATGAGCACACCTTTTCACATCGTTTGGGAATGTGTTGAAAGTGTATCAGCGTTCCAGTTTGAGATCTATTTACAGTCAATATCCCCCCCCCCCCCCCCACTCACAAGTTCCGTCACTTGGTAGCACATGAAGATCGGGTGGCATTACATAGCATTGCTTTGTTCCCAATGGTTGAACATCACTAAATTGTTCCGCATGTTTGGTTCAGATGATGATTGCATAGAAAGGTTGTAGCCATAGAATCCATGTCTTTTGAATCAGACCTCCACAGGGAGGAACATCTTTTTGTCACACCAGCTAGATCCTCACTGAAAAATGTCCTCGACACGCCTTGGAAAAATGATTTCTAGACGTGGGAAACTGTCTATTATATTATCATAAAGCCCTGTTTTGGATGTCTCACTGCGTAGGAGAGACTGGTATCGTTCTTTTAATGGTCAGAATTGAAACCGAGGTTAAAATTCCAGTATTTGTATATATTATATAAACAAAGAATTGAATTGAATAGATTTGACCGATTTGTCATTGATAGCTGATCCAGCTATTGGAGTCTGTGTCATCCTGATGTCGGTATCAGGTTGGATACCTGGAGCTGTTTTAAGTGCCGTCTACTTATAGAGACACATTTTTCTTAATGATGGTGAACGCCATCAGCCTGGTGCCGTCCTCAGAGGCGGCTTTGGTCGCCATCTTTTAGGCTTCCTCAGCAGCTTGAACATCGACTGACGCTTCTCTTCTCCACCAGGCCTGGCTGGACCACCATTCCCGTTCTCTGGGCCTGTTCATCAATGGCAAGTTTGTCCGTCCGGCAGACAGACAGAGTCGCTCCCTGGCTGATTCTAACGGTAAGAGCAGCCTGAGATCACCGTGCAAGAAAAAACAGCACAGCTTCCAGTTAACTCTTTAAAAAAAACAATGTACATGCACGTTCTTCACTGCTCTCCAGGCGGTAACGTGTGCAGCACAGTGTGCGCCGCGCAGGACGACGTTTCCCAGTGTGCCTCCTCTGCCGTTAAGGGCCACAAGGCTTGGGGGGACCTGAGCTGCTACCAGAGGGCCAAAGTGCTGCTCAGGTAGGACAAACTCGCCTCTACACATCCCAGGAACCTCAGAGCTGACTGATTAACGGCCCCGTTCTATGCTGACAGGTCGGCGAGCGTTCTCGGGCAGCACGGCCCGTGCGTGTCGGAGCTGTGCGAGCTGTGCGAGGCGTCCTGCTCGCTCTCCAGCCTCGTCCGACTGCTGCAGTACTACAGCAGCTGGGCGCAGCTCAGAGACACTCTCATCGCCAACTGGATGCCACTGGGTGAGGTTAACAGGGGATTTGGTGTTGGTATTCATTTCCGGGTAGTTATTTATTTATTTTTAACCTTTTTTGTTTTTCCTGTTTCCCAGGTGTGGTGGCAGTAGTCTCCTCTGATGACTGCTCTCTCTATTCCCTAATGCTCAAAGTCCTACCAGCACTGGCCATGGGTAACACACACACACAACACACACACAATTAAACACACATGGAAAAAGTTTCCTAATGACTTAGAATAGAAAGATGCGGGACATCAACAAATTTGAGAAGCCGAAACCATTAAATATGTGGTGTTTTTGCTTATGGATAATTTGTTATCAAACTAGTATTTTGCCTAAATTTCCACCTTTGATCAAATCCAATTTTTGTTCATAATGTTCTGTTTTGAGTTCTGATTTATTCTGCCTCCTTCTAGGCAACTCCGTTATCGTCGTCCCTGGTCGGACCAGCGCCCCCCCAGCGCTCCTATTGGCGCAGCTTATTATGGGAGCAGGACTTCCTGCCGGGGCTCTTAATGTCTTAACAGGAAGTGACATGTCGCTGGGTGCCAGCGTGGCCCAGAACGCCAGCATCAGCTCCGTCACCTACAGCGGCAACAAGCAGGTACGTGTGAGGAAACTGCTGTAACATTCCTGACTAGAGCGTTGACAGCCCTTCTGTGCATTTGTTAGAAATAGCTTTCAAAACTGTTTTTAAATGTTACCAACATTTCCTGCTTCATTGCAACAATGTTTCTCTCTCTTTCAGGACGGGGTGTCGCTGTGTAAGGCCACAGCGGGGATGGGCGTTCCCGTTTCTGTCTCCCCGAACATCGGCGCCAGGTGTCCCTTCATCATCTTTGAGTCCGCCGACATCGACAGCGCAGTGGACGCAGTGATAGAGGTGGCCTTCAAGAAGAAAAGAGAGGTGAGTTACACTAAAGAGTATCCTCTATAGTAGATGCACTGATTATTATTATAAGTACCTCGCACAACCCCACTTCAAAAAATCCGAACCGTCCCGTTAACATTTTTCCCTTCCTCTCTCTCCGCTCAGGTCCACTGGGTGCTGTGCGTGCAGGAGAGTGTGCTGGACAGCGTTGTGGCCCGTCTCAGGCACCGTATGGCAGGGATGAAGTGTGTGGCCCTGCACAGTGACGGGGACAGGGGCCTGGTGGACTCTGCAGTACAGGGTGCTCAGCAGCAGGGGGCCACGGTTAGTCAGAAACGCAAAGAAAAGCTTCATTAGCTGCAGTGATGGTCCAAATATGTGACTGAGAGGAGAGTAGGTTCACACCGTGACTATAATTGAGGCGAAAGAAACTAACTGGACTTGAATTATGTATTTTTTTTTTATGTATCCCAAGACCAAAGAGTAGGTAATGAGCCGTGACCTACAGGTTTCTTTTTGTTTTCTTACTTTTTCTCTCTCTGGTCCCCCAGCTGGTTCAGTCCTGCGCTGCCCCCCCTTCAGGGGCTCAGTACCCTCCCACGGTGCTCTGCGGGGCGGCCCCCTCCTCTCCGTTTGTGGTCATCCCCCCTCCCGGACCCCTGCTGCCTCTCATGACTTTCAGAAGCAACACAGAAGCAGTGGCCCTTGGTAAGGAAAGCCTCCATGAATGTAGATAGTTGAAGGAGTTATCTGACTTTGGACAGTTAATTTCCCTTCGAGCGCTTTGTGAGAGACCTCGTTAAGATATCATGTGGAGCATTTTACCGTCGGTACTTCATCCCAGTGAGTTTATGAGAGCTTGTAGTGGCCTCTACACTTCTTTTCCACTGTTTTGTGTTCAGTAAAACAGACTTCAGAGGAGTAAAGCTCTTTGTATTTTACTATTGCACCACAGTAACAGTCTCTGTCCTCTACAGGGAACCACAGTCCTCATGGCCAGGCAGCCTCCATCTGGACTGAAGACCTCACACTGGCTTTGGAGGCGGCTAAGAGGTACACACTTGTTCTGTTCCTCTCCCTCCTCTTTGTCTTCTTCCACAATCACCTTTTTTCTTTTTAGTTGTAAACCTTCACTGTACTAAATGTTTCCTATCTCTCTATCTGTTTCCTGTCTGCTGTTGTCTTCTCCTCAGTCTGTCAGTGGGCTCAGTGTGGGTGAATTCCCACTCGGTGTCTGACCCCTGTCTGCCCGTCTCTGGTCACAAAGACAGCGGCACCTGCACTGACGGAGGACAGGAGGTATTCACTTACAGTTTTGACTTTGTCCCGACTCCCTTCACTGCGTTACTTAATCACCGGCCACGGGAACAAACATAACTGCCTCCTCTCCGCTGTCTTCCAGGGTCTGTACCAGTTTCTACGCCCGTCCTCCTCTTCCTGCCCTCCTCTTCCTCGCTCCTCCCCTGTCTTTATGGACTACTCAAAGTTTGGAACAGCAGCCTCCCCGGCTATCATTCCTGATGACTCAGACCCTGCCAGGTGGGTTTATAATGTTTTCATAAGGTGACACAAGGCATCATAGCTGCACATTATTAACATAGTATTAGTATCAGGGCTGTACCAAATGTCTTTATTGTTTATTTGAAACTTTTGACTTTTAAAAACAATAAAAAAAAATCCTCAATTTGAATAAAGTTATTGATCGGATTGAAAAAGTTAGTTTTTTAATTCTGGGTTTGAACAGAATGAAAAAGAGTATGTAATTTAATGCACATCTGTCCACATGCCTCACTCAATCCCTCTCTTCCTCCCTCCTCACCCCTCAGTACTCCAAAGGTCTACCTGCAGTTTGTCGGCGGTAAGCCATGTAAGTCCGTGTCTGGCTGCAGTGTGGCTGTGCAGTCACCAGGGGGCGGCAGTGTTTTAGCCTACTGTCCGGATGGAGGCCGAAAAGACGTCCGAAACGCCGTGGAGGCTGCTGTCAAAGTCCAGCCTGGGTGAGAGCTTTACCACACAGAGATACACAAAGTCTCTCAAGTCGGGTTAAACACAAAGCGGCAGTAGGCGATGTGAGGCGATGCCATCCCACCCTCTCCATCCCCTAGTAGCAGAGAACATGTAGAGGCAGAGGGGGTGTTGAGTTGATTTTGTCAACTCAACACCCTTTGAGTTGACAAAGGGGGGGGGGGGTTGAAAATGAACAAATCGCCCACTGCAAATAGGTACTTGTTGGGTTTTCGAAGAGCCCATAGTGGACACATTTAAATGTCCAATGTCCATTTGGATATACCTAGGCAATATAAACTGTTGCAACAAGGGCAAATATTTAACTGAGTAATGATAAATAATAGAAAAGCAACAAGTCAACAACATTTGCTCACCACACTAAATAAACACACTTCTTTTCTTACTTAAAATTTCAAACATATTTTTCAGGCTAGACGGATCTTTAATCCATTTTTGCTCATAGAAAACTTTCAGAGGTGAAATTTGGCCTTTTTTTATTCGAGACATTAATTCCGGTTTTTAGACGCTCACAAGGACAAACATGAGTACAATCCACAGAGACAGCAAAGTATTTCACAACCCGGCTGTGTGTGTTTATCACCAGTCAAAGTCCAACATTGACATTTAATGAGTCATACGCAGAATATAAACAAAGCACATGATGATCATGCTGAAATCCAATAAACATACAGCATGCGAGTACACGTAAACCATTACAAGAACAGTATTACTCGCTGAATGTGTCTGCAGGACAGTTCCTAACCATCATTCCCAGTTTATATGTCTTAACCAAAATAATAGTTAAGACATATAAACCACTTTATTTCTCTAAACATCCGTCCCCTCCCCTAGCTGGATGAAAAAGAGTCCGTCTGCACGCGCTCAGTCTCTCTACTCTCTGGCCAAGGGGCTGGAGGCCAAGAGGCGGGACTTAGCAGCATCAATCAATGCTCAGACCAGCCTCTCAATGGACAAGGCTGATGAGGAGGTGGAGCTCAGCATCGCCAGGCTCAGTGATTGGGCGGCTTACTGTGACAAAGTCCAAGGAGGAACTCCGGTGAGGCTTTTTTTATATCATACAAAGTTTCTAAAAACTCTTCTCTAATGACGATCAATTATGAATAACCTGCATGTCTTTGTTGTTGTGTCGCTCTCCTCCAGCCTCTGCCACAGTGTGGCTCTGCTCTCTCCCTCCCTGAAGCCCTGGGAGTCGTGGGGATCGTCCTCCCCGACAACACTCCCCTCCTCTCCATGGTGACACTTCTCGGGGCAGCCGTCGGCAATGGCAACGCCGTCGTCATGGTCCCCGGTCAGAAGTATCCACTACCGGCCTTGGCGTTCATTCAGGCGAGTGACGAGATGTTAAACGTGCTGGGCTGTTAGTCAAAACGTTAGAAAAAAGTTAGAAAAATGCTTCACAATTAAAGCTTTTACCACAAAATAGTAGCCAAATACGAGAGCGAGTGAGTGTGTGTATGTATCTATAAACACTGATCTTCCTCTTCCTCTTCCTCCTCAGGTGCTCCAGTCTTCAGACCTGCCAGCAGGGTTGGTAAACATCATTACGGGAAGTAGAGACCAGCTGACAGTGGCCCTGGCTACTCACAGCGTCATCAAGGCCATCTGGTACTGGGGCAGTGCTGAGGTGAGCACTAAACACCAACACATGCACCAGTGTTCAAATTTCAACTTGGGAGAAAAGAGGCGTGGGGGTTCGATTAAGTCTTCCCTTCGAAATGAACAGTAGCGCCGCCCACATACTATGATCTTCACCCCGGCTCTCTGTGTTCCTTCCGTAGGGCTGTCAGTACCTCCAGTACTCCTGCACCAGCCCTCTGAAGACCCTGTGCCTGTCCTGCCAGAAGGAGGATGGAGGGAAGGACTGGGCTCAGTCTCACCCCTCTCTCCTGGAGGAGACGTGGAGAAGCGCCATTCAGTGGAAGAGTGTCTGGATACCGACTGCATGAAAATACGAGAATGAAAGGGGGAAGGTGACAGGAAAGCTAGATAGGGGGAGAGAAGAGTTGCAGATTTCCACCGTTTTAACATCAGCCTGTAGAGTTAAAGTGTGAATGTAGGATGTAGATTTGACAGGAAGGATAAAAAAAATGAGCTGTGACCAAATCTAGATGACACCTGTTGACTTTGTCAACTCAGATGGCTCCTTTTTGTTTTTTCCACAATTTCTTATTCATGTTTTTGTGGAGTCCTGTGATTCAGAGATTTATTCCAACATTTTATGGCCCAGTAGGAAGTTGTATGAAGTACAGAAATGTGGAACCAAGCAGCCAGCCACAGAGACTAAACCCAAAGGTCCACCTCATCAACAAGATCAAAGAAACAGAAGTTAACATACTTTTTATAATCATGGAAATGTTACAACCAAGGAAATTGATATCATAAAAGTACATTGTCAACAGCTTGCGGTTTCAACAGCCCCGAGATCTTATGAAATACTTTATAAATGAACATGCAACTTTAAAATGAAGTTAAAATATGAAACTGTCCTGTTATCTGTTTGAAATATAATAAAACAAAATGCAACTACATGTTGAGTCTCCTTCAAAATGCTCTTAACATCAGATCAGCATCAGAGACGGAAGGACGTGATCAGCTGGGATTTATTATTAACGGGTTACGAGTGAGTGAGCAGAATGAGAACATAAGATTCACTTTGAGAAAATAAATCTGAAAGCACTTATAAATACAGGAAACATTTCTACTTAAAATAGAAATACTTTCAGATCCACGTGCTGGCTGATGTATTAACATAGCATTAAATCAAATTGTCACTTATACTAAAACGGGAATCGTCTACAACGGGGGAGCGTTCATTACATCTGCCTTCTTGACCATAGAGACGATCAGTGTTGATTATTCCGCTCACCTCAAACTAGTGAAGCAGTATAAACACAGAGCCAAGTCCTTCCTTCATTGTCAAGAAGACAATGAAGGAAGTCTACACAGATTCTTCCAGCTCATCGGATCATTGTTGGTTTTGGTGTTCCGACAGGATTTATTGATAATTAAAAGATATCTCAGACATGGGAAACATCCATTGGAGCTGGAGCTGTCACAGTGTTACACTGACATTGTGCCAAATGTGTTCAAGTTTAGGTCAGACCATACAACAACATGACAGAATGCCTGCTCCCACATGTTTTAAATACGACTAAAAGCACTGTTTTCTTCCAAGTGAGTTTGAATTTGTCGTGTTTTTTAGTCGACGCTAATCTGCCATTAGGGAAAACATCTGTTCTTCAGTCATAAACAATTTAGATCAGACTTAGAAAATGGAAATAATATTCACACCTGCCTGTCAGGGCTTCCGTAGGAAGCAGAGCCTTGGATAAAAAAAGTCTTCAGAATACTAATATACACATATACACATATACAGTGGGTACGGAAAGTATTCAGACCTCTTTAAATTTTTCACTTTGTTTCATTGCAGCCATTTGCTAAAATCAAAAAAAGTTCATTTTATTTCTCATTAATGTACACTCAGCACCCCATCTTGACAGAAAAAAACAAATGTAGAAATTTTTGCAAATTTATTAAAAAAGAAAAACTGAAATATCACATGGTCATAAGTATTCAGACCCTTTGCTCAGTATTGAGTAGAAGCACCTTTTGAGCTAGTACAGCCATGAGTCTTCTTGGGAATGATGCAACAAGTTTTTCACACCTGGATTTGGGGATCCTCTGCCATTCTTCCTTGCAGATCCTCTCCAGTTCCGTCAGGTTGGATGGTGAACGTTGGTGGACAGCCATTTTCAGGTCTCTCCAGAGATGCTCAATTGGGTTTAGGTCAGGGCTCTGGCTGGGCCAGTCAAGAATGGTCACAGAGTTGTTCCGAAGCCACTCCTTTGTTATTTTAGCTGTGTGCTTGGGGTCATTGTCTTGTTGGAAGGTCAACCTTCGGCCCAGTCTGAGGTCCAGAGCACTCTGGAAGAGGTTTTCTTCCAGGATATCTCTGTACTTGGCCGCATTTATCTTTCCTTCAATTGCAACCAGTCGTCCTGTCCCTGCAGCTGAAAAACACCCCCATAGCATGATGCTGCCACCACCATGTTTCACTGTTGGGATTGTATTGGGCAGGTGATGAGCAGTGCCTGGTTCTCTCCACACATACCACTTAGAATTAACGCCAAAAAGTTCAATCTTGGTCTCATCAGACCAGAGAATCTTATTTCTCATAGTCTGGGAGTCCTTCATGTGTTTTTTGGCAAACTCTATGCAGGCTTTCATATGTCTTGCACTGAGGAGAGACTTCCGTCGGGCCACTCTGCCATAAAGCCCCGACTGGTGGAGGGCTGCCGTGATAGTTGACTTTGTGGAACTTTCTCCCATCTCCCTACTGCATCTCTGGAGCTCAGCCACAGTGATCTTTGGGTTCTTCTTTACCTCTCTCACCAAGGCTCTTCTTCCACGATTGCTCAGTTTGGCTGGACGGCCAGGTCTAGGAAGAGTTCTGGTCGTCCCAAACTTCTTCCATTTAAGGATTATGGAGGCCACTGTGCTCTTAGGAACCTTGAGTGCTGCAGAAATTCTTTTGTAACCTTGGCCAGATCTGTGCCTTGCCACAATTCTGTCTCTGAGCTCCTTGGGCAGTTCCTTCGACCTCATGATTCTCATTTGCTCTGACATGCACTGTGAGCTGTAAGGTCTTATATAGACAGGTGTGTGCCTTTCCTAATCAAGTCCAATCAGTTTAATTAAACACAGCTGGACTCCAATGAAGGAGTAGAACCATCTCAAGGAGGATCAGAAGAAATGAACAGCATGTGAGTTAAATATGAGTGTCACAGCAAAGGGTCTGAATACTTATGACCATGTGATATTTCAGTTTTTCTTTTTTAATAAATTTGCAAAAATTTCTACATTTGTTTTTTTCTGTCAAGTTGGGGTGCTGAGTGTACATTAATGAGAAATAAAATGAACTTTTTTGATTTTAGTAAATGGCTGCAATGAAACAAAGAGTGGAAAATTTAAAGGGGTCTGAATACTTTCCGTACCCACTGTATATACACATACACATATATACACATATACACACACATATATATATATATACACATATACATATATTTTCTATGGGGTTGAGATCTGGAGACTGGCTAGGCCACTCCAGGACCTTGAAATGCTTCTTATGAAGCCACTCCTTCGTTGCCCGGGCGGTGTGTTTGGGATCATTGTCATGCTGAAAGACCCAGCCACGTTTCATCTTCAATGCCCTTGCTGATGGAAGGAGGTTTCCACTCAAAATCTCACGATACATGGCCCCATTCATTCTTTCCTTTACACGGATCAGTCGTCCTGGTCCCCTTGCAGAAAAACAGCCCCAAAGCATGATGTTTCCACCCCCATGCTTCACAGTAGGTATGGTGTTCTTTGGATGCAACTCGGCATTCTTTCTCCTCCAAACACGACGACTTGAGTTTTTACCAAAAAGTTCTATTTTGGTTTCATCTGACCATATGACATTCTCCCAATCCTCTTCTGGATCATCCAAATGCTCTCTAGCAAACTTCAGACGGGCCTGGACATGTACTGGCTTAAGCAGGGGGACACGTCTGGCACTGCAGGATTTGAGTCCCTGGCGGCGTAGTGTGTTACTGATGGTAGCCTTTGTTACTTTGGTCCCAGCTCTCTGCAGGTCATTCACTAGGTCCCCCCGTGTGGTTCTGGGATTTTTGTTCACCGTTCTTGTGATCATTTTGACCCCACGGGGTGAGATCTTGCGTGGAGCCTATTGCAGATTCAGTCTTCCCAGCCTGGTGCAGGTCTACAATTTTGTTTCTGGTGTCCTTTGACAGCTCTTTGGTCTTGGCCATAGTGGAGTTTGGAGTGTGACTGTTTGAGGTTGTGGACAGGTGTCTTTTATACTGATAACGAGTTCAAACAGGTGCCATTAATACAGGTAACGAGTGGAGGACAGAGGAGCCTCTTAAAGAAGAAGTTACAGGTCTGTGAGAGCCAGAAATCTTGCTTGTTTTTAGGTGACCAAATACTTATGTTACCGAGGAATTTACCAATTAATTCATTAAAAATCCTACAATGTGATTTCCTGGATTCTTTCCCCCCATTCTGTCTCTCATAGTTGAAGTGTACCTATGATGAAAATTACAGGCATCTCTCATCTTTTTAAGTGGGAGAACTTGCACAATTGGTGGCTGACCACTGTATATATATATATATATATATTTGGAAGTGACAAAGTATCAGAGGTACAATAGCAGATTGTTTCATTCAAATATAAATGTCTGTTGCATTTGTTTTTTACGACAATACATCCCTTTGTTTAGTCTGCAAACTGAAACCACATCTGCCTTAGAATTCTGTTAATGACTGAAAAATGATCAATCGTGTGTGAACGCAGTCTAGACATGTACTGCACACCTGTATCACTGTTCATTATACTGTAACCTGTTTGCTGAGGCACAAACATTCCTTGTGAGTTTGTTTCCATGTCCAAGTTCACACTGAAATGTGTGTGTGTGTGTGTGTGTGTGTGTGTGTGTGCGTGTGTGTGTGTGTGTGTGTGTGTTTCCAGAGAAGGACTCTGTGGTGTCTCGCTGTATAAAAAACATAATTAAAATCAATCATATCCCAATTTGGAGATTTATAAAAAACTTGTGTTTTTCTCCAGAGTAGTGCACGGCGTTATGGATGGTTACTCCGGCCTGTTGGTCAGTTAATTGATGCTCATTCAGGAAAAAAGGTCAATGAGATCCAAAATACAGAGAAGCCTAACTTGCTTTTGAGTTTACTGTCATTCTAGAAGAGGTTTTTAGTGGTCAAGTCCAGCAGACACACTTTGTTTAAATCAGCAACATCATCATTCAGTAAAATCCCATCTTGTTTCAGGTTCCTTTTTTTCCCCTCAAACCGGTTCCAGCCGGCTGAGCCCTGAGGTGTGAAGTTGCCGTCAGACACATCCTTCGGTCACAAGACTCGGCCCTTGAGACTGTGGAATGCTGAGTCACAACAATGACTCAGCACAAACCTCAGCTGAACCTGACACCACTTTTGTGTGATTAAGGCCGACTAAACTTGCTTCGTGACACAGCACAAAATAAAGACGGCTGCTGTTCCGAAGTGCTGAGTCACTTTATTCCAAGTAAGAGAATGTGGGATATAAAGTGAGTACAACCATAGAAATTGTGCTGTATTGGCAAGTTCTTATCTTTTCAAATGAAGTTTAATTGCGTGAAAGGTTAAAGTGCTTTTTACTACAGGGGATCTGACATAATCAACCCCTGTCTTCCTGTTTATAGCGCACCTAACATTTCTATGTGTTGTGTACATTATTACACAAAGTAACCTTGAGTTATGACATATATGTTCATGCCAGGATTTGACCCAGAAGTGGTCATTTTATTTTACTAACATTAACAAGTTTCCATGCAGGTTGAGATCCTGTATACAAGAGTGATGTAACTTCTGTGAAAGGAGCTGAGTCATCTGCTTCTGAAGCCAACAACAAACCACCTGAGCGATCCTGGAAGTTCCTAGAACGAAGGCCTCCTGAATACTACAATGTGAAGAATCTGGCTTAGACAAGATGGGATGAGGGCAAAGTAGTCGAGGTCGTTCCTGAAAAATGAATGCATCTTCAGAGAGCGTGTCGCTTTTTAAATCAAAGTGTGGCCCTTTGCACTGCGGCCATACCAACCACACTACACTCTCATCAAGATTAACACCTGGCTGGAAACTATGGTGTCACTCCTCATAAAAGTCTGGAGTGTGTTACGTGATTACGTCATCGTTAAAAATAAAAAAATGTAAACTGAGACAGCTGGAATGTAGCAGTTATGTTAACTAGCCTGGATGCTATGCTAACTACCATCAATGATGGGACGAATATATTGAAAAGCGAACATATCGCAACATGCAATGTGTTTTCTGTGGAATTTCTGTCAAATAAAAAAAAAAACACTGATGGAGACAGATTATTTATATTTTGATCTCAACACTCAAATTTCAATACGAATTCATTTTTACCGTCCCTCATGCTCCCACAAGCCTTTCTCTCGCCGTGACCTTTCACCTGTCTGATGCACAGGCATGAACCCCCCGAACAGCTCAGCGGACCGTGAGGAGAT
>NW_022280301.1:0-64 GCF_004355925.1 Anarrhichthys ocellatus
TAAATCTGGCACATTTACAGGAATGTTTTATTAATGTGCACTGTACCTTATCAAATAAACTAAT
>NW_022280301.1:80064-80299 GCF_004355925.1 Anarrhichthys ocellatus
GGGGGGGGGACTGCTAACCCAGACGGGGGACATCGTCGGGCGGTGGAAAGAGCACTTTGAGGAACTCCTAAACCCGACCAACATGTCCTCTGCAGAGGAGGCAGCGCCTGAGGACCTAGGGGGAGGCTCACCCATATCCCTGGCAGAGGTCGCTGAGGTAGTTAAAAAGCTCCTTGGTGGCAAGGCGCCGGGGGTGGATGAGATCCGCCCTGAGATGCTGAAGGCGCTGGACATA
>NW_022280302.1:0-550 GCF_004355925.1 Anarrhichthys ocellatus
CAGTTTGGGGGTCCTTGGCCTGAAACACGTTGAAGACCCCTGCTCTAAAGGATGTAGTGATGATCATAACAAGTGATGTCTGAGAAAACGTCACTGTAGTAACAACAGAATTGGTTTGTTGGATTTCTGTTTCACTTCTTCCCGAATCCAGATGTTGTTCTCTGTCTGTGTGCAGATGTTATGTCGGGTGGTTCACTCCGTGATGTGTCTGCTGGCTGCTGGCTTCTGCTGTCTGGTCAGTTTTACTGGTCTGGCTCAGGGTCCTCTCTGTCTGTACAACACCAGCTCCACTCAGACCTGGGGGGTCCCACTACAGCCACACCCAGACAGGTGAGGACCACTAACACAGCATGATGTTACCTTAACACAGTGGTTCTCAAACTGTGGGGCGCAGGGGGTAATGCAGAGTTTTTTTATTTCAAGAACTTTATTCATACCTGCAAACTTGTCACTTTTCGGCGAAATTCGCCGTTTTGAATCAAAATATATCATCCACATGAATCGTGTAGATCCGTAGAGTTTGTATTTTTTGGGGGGGGGGGGGGGGGGC
>NW_022280302.1:650-4504 GCF_004355925.1 Anarrhichthys ocellatus
GGGGGGGGGTCAACTGGCCAGCCAGCGTTTCTCAGATTGGAGTGAGACGAGGAGAAAAGGTGATGTCGTGATCTTCGCAATAGAACATCTTTGATGTGTGGAGTCTTGGCCAATCAGCGTTCAGATGTGTACAGCGTCTTCATTTCCCTCCGTTAAAGTTTAAGTTCCGTTATGTTCCGTTACCGTTCAGACTTGCCGGGTTAAGTTAACGTCCACTGCATGCGGAACTTTGTCGACTGTTAACGTTCATCATTATCACGATTTAGGAGGAAAAAACGTAACTTGATGAAACATGCAGCCCCCCGTGTTCCGCTTCAGTTCACGCGGTCACTCGTTAAAGTTAAACCAGAACACCGGCGCATCTGGTTGCAGGTTGTTGTTTTTTTTAACTCAAAGTAGAATGAGGCGATTTCGTGGTGATAATAACTTGAAACATGAGGCCCAGATACTGATGAGATGATGAGGTCAAAGAGCTTCAGGGAGAGGAGGCTGGTTGTGTAGCGCAGCTCGATGCAGGGCTGAGATGTGAGTGGAGCTGGGCCTGGATAAATGTGGAGCTGGGCCTGGATAAAGGTGGAGCTGGGCCTGGATAAAGGTGGAGGTGGGCCTGGATAAATGTGGAGGTGGGCCTGGATAAAGGTGGAGCTGGGCCTGGATAAAGGTGGAGGTCTAAACAGACGTGAGTACAGCTTCCTGCTGTCACAGTATTTTAAATACATTGATAAGGCAGGCTATGCTACATGAGATGAACTACAGCAACAAGGGCTCACATGTCCTCTCATCACACTGTTCACTGTGATGACCACAGCCAGTGGACCAACAGTCCCACGTGCAGCTATTATTATTATCACAGCTATTATTTTACTTTTAGAATGCTACATTTTAAAGCTCATATTTAAAATAAAATGCTCCCGATATGTGTGAGCACATATCTGTGCTCACACATATAATTAAAGCTCATATCTGCACTCGTTTTGCACAAGTTGCACGTTATTGTTGTTTTGAAAAGATATACAGTGTAAAACTCAGTAAAACTCTTTATTGCCAAATATTTGAACTTGTTTTGTTTAGTTTTTCACAGGTTGCACTTTGTTGTTATTATCTTAGAAAGATATTCAGTGTAAAACAGGTGAATTGCAGCCACAATAAGCTATTTTCTGCCAAATATTAGTTATTGTTTGCACAGATTGAACTTTATTTGCATTGTTCTAACAAAGTGATTGCACATTGTATTTGTTTTTGTCTGATGGAGCAATCTGGTTTACTTAAAAGTAATTGCAATTTTCTTTATTCTATTATTTGAAAAAGCACAGATGGAGGAGTCACAATGTTGTTATTTCAATAAAAGTTCAACATGGAGCATTTTGTTGGGGCGGTGGGGCATGAACATTTTTCTTCCTCCAAAGTGGGGCGTGACAGAAAAAGTTTGAGAACCACTGCCATGACACCTTAACACTCTAACCGTGGCCCTGATCCCCCCTCAGTCATGCAGGCTATCTGTACAATAGGACTTTGTGGTCTGGAGTCTGTCTGGAGCCCAGAGGTGTGGTTCAGTGGAACGTGGTCCTGTTCAGCGTGATGGGGTCCGCCAGTGGTCTGCAGACGGTCCTCTGTGGAGCCAACATCCTCAACTCAGTGCTGGGACTGATCCTGGGTCAGGGTCTCTGCCACAACCAGGTCTGTGTTCTGAGTCTGATAAATATTACTATCTCTGTGAGGACATAGTTCACTTCTACACCTGTGAGATAAAACATTTAAATGTGTATGTGTGTGCGTCTATGTGTGTGTGCGTCTGTCTGTCTGTGTGTGTGTGTGTCTGTGTCTGTGTGTGCGTCTGTCTGTCTGTCTGTGTGTGCGTCTGTGTCTGTGTGTGTGTGTGTGTGCGTCTGTCTGTCTGTCTGTGTGTGTGTGTGTCTGTGTCTGTGTGTGCGTCTGTCTGTCTGTCTGTGTGTGCGTCTGTGTCTGTGTGTGTGCGTGTGCATCTGTCTGTCTGTGTGTGTCTGTGTGTGCGTGTGCGTGTGCGTGTGCTACAGGTCATTCCAGTCTCAGTTTGACGTCTGAGACGTCAAATTTCCGGCTGAGAAATTCTTCACAAAGTAAAGTTATAAAAATTTAAAATGTTGCGTTCAAGTTGTTTGTTAACATTTGTATTTATTTATTTTTTAATCTTTAATTATTTTTAGCAGTTTTTAAAGTAAACAGTTAAATAATTTTATCTTCGTGTTTATTAATAAATATTCATTGATGTATTTCTTAATTTATTCTGTAATCATTAATATATTGATTAAGTGACATTTTTATTCAAATGAATTTAATAAATAATCCAAAATGACGGCTTTGACATGAAGTGTGTCTGATGTTTGTGTTTAAACTTTTAGGTGAAAATTAATTGATTATTGAAGTTAGTTAAGTATTGAGACTAAAGATAATATTTTTATATATATATATATATATATATATATATATATATATATACACTGTATAAATTGTATTTATATACATATACTGTATATATATAAAAATAATCTGTGACTCAACAACTCAGAAAAAACTGAAAACTTCACATTTAACTTTTGGTACATTTGTAAAACAATATTCATGTATATATACATACTGTGTATATATAGGTAGATATAGATGAATATTTATGTATATACTGTATATATCCGAGGTAGCCAACACGGTGCCCGCGGGCAGCTGGTCGCCCGCAAGACCTGTTCTAAAAATAGCACAAGTATGAAGAAAAATCACTGTCAGAATCCGAGAGCGCAAATAAGATCCACGCGCGTGTGCGTGTATGTACAGGTCCCGTGCGTGCAAATTAAACAGCAGCGCGCGTATATTACTTTGACAAGTGCTTTCACATCACTCCGCGCAGAATATCTGCTCGCGCGAGCAAAATTGCAGCCTGCGAGGAGAAAACCCTGATTTGAGCGCGAGGGCGCCCCCTAGTGGAGGACTGCTCTTCTGCTCGCAAAGCTTTCACCTGCTCGCTCGCGAGTAGTTTTTCTTTTTGACACTGAGTGGACGGACCCAGTCACCATTGTGTGACTACATTTAATTGGTTACAATTCTGGTCTTTGGGTTGGCCGGATATCAATCTGATATCACTGATCATTTGTATCAACATGGGACAGAGTTCATGATTTGTTCAAACATGCTACAAAAGTAGTGGTTCGTACAAACGAGACATGATGTGAAGATATGACCGTTCATGATTTCATAAAAAATGTTAGAAGTGATTATTTGTACAAAAATATTACAGGTGTGATTTTGAACCAAATACACAATCATTGTTCTTCGTACTACTGAAGTAGCCCTTCGTACTACTTCAAGTAGCTCTTCGTACTACTGAAGTAGCCCTTCGTACTACTTCAAGTAGCTCTTCGTACTACTTCAAGTAGCCCTTTGTACTACTTCAAGTAGCCCTTTGTATTACTTCAAGTAGCCCTTCGTACTAATTCAAGTAGCCCTTTGTATTACTTCAAGTAGCCCTTCGTACTACTGAAGTAGCTCTTCGTACTACTGAAGTAGCCCTTCGTACTACTGAAGTAGCCCTTCGTACTACTTCAAGTAGCCCTTCGTACTACTTCAAGTAGCCCTTCGTACTACTTCAAGTAGCCCTTCGTACTACTGAAGTATCCCTTCGTACTACTTCAAGTAGGCCTTCGTACTACTGAAGTAGCCCTTCGTACTACTGAAGTAGCCCTTCGTACTACTGAAGTAGCCCTTCGTACTACTTCAAGTAGCTCTTCGTACTACTGAAGTAGCTCTTCGTACTACTTCAAGTAGCTCTTCGTACTACTGAAGTAGCCCTTCGTACTACTTCAAGTAGCCCTTCGTACTACTTCAAG
>NW_022280302.1:4514-16700 GCF_004355925.1 Anarrhichthys ocellatus
TTCGTACTACTTCAAGTAGCCCTTCGTACTACTTCAAGTAGCCCTTCGTACTACTGAAGTAGCACTTCGTACTACTTCAAGTAGCCCTTCGTACGACTGGAGTAGCCCTTCGTACTACTGAAGTAGCTCTTAGTTTCAGAAAGGTTGGTGACCCCTGTGTGAGGACCCCTCCCTTCCACCAGGGGTCTGTGTCCTGTTGTCAGGTTGTCTTTGAGGATGGTAATCTGCTGCTGATGAGCCACACCTGGGCCTGCTGGAGTTCAGTTATTTGTTCTTAAATAAATGTCTATTTGATTACTTTTATACTCGTCTTGTCTCCCTCATGTTGCGGCCTTTTGAGCTGGGTCGTGACACCTGGTATATGTGTGTGTGTATATATATATATATATACAGTGGGGAAAAAAAGTATTTAGTCAGCAACCAATTGTGCAAGTTCTCCCACTTAAAAAGATGAGAGGCCTGTACTTTTCATCATAGGTACACTTTAACTATGAGAGACAAAATGAGAAAAAAAAAAATCCAGAAAATCACATTGTCTGACTTTTAAAGAATTTATTTGCAAATTATGGTGGAAAATAAGTATTTGGTCAATAACAAAAGTTCATCTCAATACTTTGTTATATACCCTTTGTTGGCAATGACAGAGGTCAAACGTTTTCTGTAAGTCTTCACAAGCTTTTCACACACTGTTGCTGGTATTTTGGCCCATTCCTCCATGCAGATCTCCTCTAGAGCAGTGATGTTTTGGGGCTGTCGCTGGGCAACATGGACTTTCAACTCCCTCCACAGATTTTCTATGGGGTTGAGATCTGGAGACTGGCTAGGCCACTCCAGGACCTTGAAATGCTTCTTACGAAGCCACTCCTTCGTTGCCCGGGCGGTGTGTTTGGGATCATTGTCATGCTGAAAGACCCAGCCACGTTTCATCTTCAATGCCCTTGCTGATGGAAGGAGGTTTCCACTCAAAATCTCACGATACATGGCCCCATTCGTTCTTTCCTTTACACGGATCAGTCGTCCTGGTCCCCTTGCAGAAAAACAGCCCCAAAGCATGATGTTTCCACCCCCATGCTTCACAGTAGGTATGGTGTTCTTTGGATGTAACTCTGCATTCTTTCTCCTTCAAACACGACGAGTTGAGTTTTTACCAAAAAGTTCTATTTTGGTTTCATCTGACCATATGACATTCTCCCAATCCTCTTCTGGATTATCCAAATGCTCTCTAGCAAACTTCAGACGGGCCTGGACATGTACTGGCTTAAGCAGGGGGACACGTCTGGCACTGCAGGATTTGAGTCCCTGGCGGCGTAGTGTGTTACTGATGGTAGCCTTTGTTACTTTGGTCCCAGCTCTCTGCAGGTCATTCACTAGGTCCCCCCCGTGTGGTTCTGGGATTTTTGTTCACCGTTCTTGTGATCATTTTGACCCCACGGGGTGAGATCTTGCGTGGAGCCCCAGATGGAGGGAGACTATCAGTGGTCTTGTATGTCTTCCATTTTCTAATAATTGCTCCCACAGTTGATTTCTTCACACCAAGCTGCTTACCTATTGCAGATTCAGTCTTCCCAGCCTGGTGCAGGTCTACAATTTTTGGAGTTTGGAGTGTGACTGTTTGAGGTTGTGGACAGGTGTCTTTTATACTGATAACGAGTTCAAACAGGCGCCATTAATACAGGTAACGAGTGGAGGACAGAGGAGCCTCTTAAAGAAGAAGTTACAGGTCTGTGAGAGCCAGAAATCTTGCTTGTTTGTAGGTGACCAAATACTTATTTTACCGAGGAATTTACCAATTAATTCATTAAAAATCCTACAATGTCATTTCCTGGATTCTTTCCCTCCATTCTGTCTCTCATAGTTAAAGTGTACCTATGATGAAAATTACAGGCATCTCTCATCTTTTTAAGTGGGAGAACTTGCACAATTGGTGGCTGACTAAATACTTTTTTTCCCCACTGTATATATATATATATATATATGCACACATACGGCCCTGTTAAAGGTGTCCAAACTGAACCATGGCCCCATTCCTCGTACGTGGTTCAGCAAAGTCGATCAAATATCCTATTAGCCAGCCTAAATTAATGAGATGATTGATGTCAGGCTATGTCGGTTTCTCCAAGGCTGATCCTCTCAAACAGTCTTGTTAATTGGAACCAGACGATCAGGATCAGGATAATTGCGCGTGCCCATCCTACGTCAAAAGGGGGAAGCGTCGATCACCGAAACCATGATTTTCTAACAGTACAATGTCAAATAAAGTCAAAGAAAGAGCCTCTTTTTACTCCGCTGACGAGCAGGAGATGATCATGAACGCATATGAGGAATTCAAGACCATAATCACGGCAAAGTCTAACACCTCCACCGCTGCGAGGGCTAGACAAGAAGCACGCAAAATATCACAGACAAGTTAAATGCGTAAGTGTTGTAAATGTATCAGCTCATTTTAATGCCTCATCACCCCAATCAATCAGATGATATGTCTTTAAATGAGCTGCTGGCAGTAGGCTTAATGAATGCATCATCCAATGAGATCTATAGCGACAATAATGATCTCAACTCTTTCAGAATAAGATAAAAACAAGCCCAAAGAGCATCTACTGATCCTCATTAATATGAGGATATATGTACTGTATGCCCTCATGTATCATGTACCATATATGTGTATATACATGTATGTGTAGATCACCATATAGAACTAGTTTGAATATGTGTGTGTGAATCTGTGTGTGGGCGGATCAGTGTGTGTGTGTGTATTATTCATCATCAGACATTCAATCAACTGAAGCAGTGAAGATAAATAGTGTGTGATTCTCTCTGTTCTTATCATGGGTCCACCTTCATCATGTTCTACAGTAATGATATGCTGGTGTACTAATAACACTGTCATATCATTATGAGTGCTTTAACCCTCATGTATGCAACGCAGCCATCAAGAGGACATGGGAGCAAGTAAACACTAACACACACACATTACTCAGAATGCTGAGTCAGTACAATATGTGCCATGGTGATGTAATGAACACATCCATAAGTTTATTAAGCGCCTAATGAACTTTACCAACAGCACAGCATGCAGCGGCTTTCCCCATGTTCTCCGCATCGCCAACACTGTACAACAATGTACCACTCGCAGAACAGCTCAAGGCTGCATCCAGCATCGGGGACTGTGGTGGAACAGAGACTGTAAGCAAGCAGGTTTGGTGAATCAGTGGTCCTAGCTTGCAAGTTAAATCATTGGTTAATCACGTTAATGCACAATCGCAAACAAGTGCTCTCAAAGCCGCGTGTTTTGATCCCCAGTAATGCCCAGGATGCTATATGCTATAGCTAGCGAGACTACATGAGTATAATTCCACTCTACGATGACTGATTTCATGACGGAAGCAGAAATGGAAGCACCTGCTACTCCCGCAACAAACTACGGTGGTGACGAAGACCAACACCCGAGGATCGCTAGCGAGTTAGTGAGCTGAGGAAGTGTTGACAGTTGTGAGATTTTGTTGATTTGAGTCATCTTAGCTATAATCATTAGCTAACTTAACGTTAGCTAGCCACCACACCATAGGATTGACAGGAGCCGCGAGAGCGCAGCATTAGGGTTAGCATTAGGGTTAGCATTAGTGTTAGCATTAGGGAAATCCTTCCCAGCTGTGCGCAAGCTGTGTGTGAAGCTCAACACACCTCTACCTGCCTCAGCGGCCTGTGAAAGGCTGTTTAGCATCAGGACTAGTCTTCAGCCCAAGAAGAGCGAGACGGAATTCTCGCAATTTTGAAAACCAACTTCTTTTGAAGATGAACAGGACATTTTTCAGTCTCAAGTAATGACTGGGTTGTTACTTTCGGTGCTGCTTTAGCATTGATCATGTTTTGATATTTGAGTCATTTTGTGGATGATCAGATGGAGTTATGATGGTAGCAGTCGCCCAATTGCAGATTCAGCTTGAGCAAAACCTTTGTGTTCAAATCAGGCCCATAGGAGTTTACAAGGCAGGCGTCCTTTCTCACAACACTGACCTGATGCATCAAGTGGATATTTTCTGCTGAACACAATATTATGCATTTGCCCTCTACATCCTCTAGTCGGAATGAGCATACTTATAAACGTACTGTTACAACTCCTTCATAGTGTCATATTGCTTTTCGGAGAATTATGATAAGTTCATAGTAGATGCAAAAGTATACTTATGTACAATATATTATGTTGAACATTGTTGCTCCTGGATGGATCACAGCCAACCCAATTATGTTCAACACAGCTCCATGTCCTTGGTCATGGTGCCACAGCACTTAAAAGAATAAACTTCATAATTCTCATGTTAGACATGTTGGAGTGTTTTGCGAAATTGTGATGCCCCTACATGGAAGGCCATGGTTATTAGGTGTTAACAAGCACCTTAAAAACAACAAATAAAAGTTTAGAAAAACAAAAAATGAAATCGAGAGTGAAATAGGGCGCTAGGTCTCTTGTAAGAGTGACCTGTTGCACAGACAAGTTTCTGTCACACACCCTCTGCTGCACAGCCGTGCAGGGGCAGGGGGGTGCATACACACATACATAGACACACACACACACACACACTCACGTACGTGAGGTATGCACAGGTGCACTCATTGGACCGCGTCTGCATTCCAGCACTGACGCCATCATGTCTATGCACTCACTTTGACCTGGATGAACAGTATGGTCATCCAGGAATGACAAAACTTTAAGGGGGGGTTACCATGACACTGTCATGGCCCACGGAGGCACCAAGAAAGGGGGAGAATAAATATTCTCGGTTTTCAAGGATCAGGAGCTGAGTCGGGGGAGAAGCCCACCAGGTTGGAACCTGCGCTGGGTTAATCTTTAACTTTCTTCTCTGGACATTTGGAAATAGCCTGCTCACTAAGTAGGGTTTTTTTTAAAGACTTTGTTGATTTTAATCTTTTTATGGTGATCACTTTTTCTCTGTATTTGGACCAAGGGAATATACTTTGAATTGGACAAAAATAAATAAGGAACTTTTTTTAACTTTTTCCGACCGACTCTTTTCTTCAACTGTTTTGGGAACTCAGAGAGGAGAGGGCTTCTCGGAGAGACAGCCCAGCCCCTGCGGTAAGTCTGCAGCGATCCAGAACGGCGCACAACTGATTGCATACTTTATGCGCACACACATCTTCACATTCTAGCATTCGTTTTCTATAGTTAAGAGAAACCCGGGGAAGTCCCGCTTTATTTTGAAAGAGCTTTATATCTGTTGAGCTCTGAGCAGGGACGGATCAATTTAAATTGAATATAAAATAAATAAATTAAATAAAAGAATTTATAAGACCGACGGCTATTCGAGCGACCGGTTATACTGTTTAGTATATCACTGTTTAGCTATTCGGAAAAGAAAGCAAACGGGCTATCGATACTGGGCTCGTGTTGGCGATTTATTACCATTTAGGGAAAATCAGCTACCGGTCCGAGGTTCTCTTAAGCGGAGGCATTGAGGCAAATCAGGGAGGGGTGAGCTATCGGCCACGCTCTCACATTTGGCCAGGTGAGCGACTCACATAGAGAGAGTACTGGAATCCGCTATCTCTCCCCCTTCTCGCAGCCTCTCGTTGCAATCAGGGGCGCTCACAGGGAGTGACCGGACAGCGGGGCACAAGTGCCGTGGATCCGTGGTCACTCCGACGGCAGCTCGGGTCTGTCCGTCGCTGGCAAGGGTCCTCTCAGTTCACGCATCCACAGCTGAGAGCCCCTTGTTCCACTTTTGTTCGTTTCAAACAAAAGGCCTCTTATTTATTTAGTACTTCTTGTTTCTTGATAAAATTAAAACATTTTGATAAGAAATAATTTGGAATAAATTAAATTAAAAAAAATTAAAAAAAAAAAAAATTTTAATTAAAATTTTTTTTTTGTTATTTTGATTAAAAATTAAAATTAAGAAAGCGTGCAGGGGCACCGCGCGCTACACTCAAAATTCTGACCCTTTGCTTTTTTATTAACAGCATTTACTTGTACTTTTACTTTCAATACTTAAGTACATTTAATATCAGAAAATTACTTTTGATACTTAAGTACAATAAATATCAGATACTTTAAGACTTTTACTCAAGTAGTATTCTAATAGGTGACTTTTACTTTTACTGGAGTAGTTTTCCAGTAAGGTATCTTTACTTTTACTCAAGTATGGCTTTTGGGTACTTTATACACCACTGGACAACACTGATGGAGTACAAATACTCTGTACCTTTAATGGAGTCTGGTGTAAAAACTGAGTCTCACAAAAACATTTATGTTTGTCACCAACAGAACAGACTAACTTCAGTCTCTTCATGTCGGAGGAACTCGGGACAGTTTAGGTGAGTTTGTTTCGCTGTCCGGTGCCTCCAGGTTGTCGGTGGTGGGTAGCAGAGTGCAGAGGGTGCAGCTGGTTTGTCAGTGCAACACCTCTCTGTCAGCTGGTCCGGGGCGGGTGGGGTAGATATGAAGCTGAGGGAGGTCGATGCCGTCGTTGTAAAGATCCTCTTGTTTCTGTAAACCATGAAGTTTTAACAGCAGCTCACGGATGAAGAACTGATGGGAGGAGATGCACAGAGGAGGAGGAGTTAGCCCTACAGGCTGGGCTGTTGATCACAAAGTGTCATCATCATGTCTTATTCGTGCTCACACCTTGTGTTACTAAGTTTAACTGTGGGGGGGGTGGGGGTGTTACCTCCATGTAGACACCAACAACTAACCCTAACCCACCAACCAGCCACAATAACCTTCAGTGCTACTTTGTACGTGTTATAGAAGTCACACAAACAAAACGGTTCATAAAAGTGATTTCATGGAGCTGTATTCATTTACATTACAGTCATCTAGCAGACGCTGTTATCCAAACTTACAATCAGTGTATTCATCTAGCAAACCACACTGTTTACCACAACAGTATGAACCAAGACGGCGACAGACAAAAACCAAACGTTCATTCATCATTCAGTCAGTTTCATCTGTGTTTTACTTTATCTTCTGTTCATAATCAGTTTTTCTTGACTGAGTCAGATATGAAGTCAACACTAAAACTGCCCTGAGATCCGTTTTACAGTCATGAGGACCAGAGAGTCAATGTTCACTTATTTAATTCCATTTCCTGTCTTTACATTTGTGTTTCTTGTACATTTGGTTCTCACCTCTGTATTGTTGTTACAGGAGTGACAGAGGTCCTGAAAAGACAGAGAAAGACACATGAGACACTGAGAGGACAGACAGACAGATGAGAGACAGACATATATTTACCTGAAGCCTCTGAGTTCTCTCCTCATCCGTCCTTAAGTCCAGCAGTTCGTCAATGTTCACGTCCTCCGGCATCTCCTGCTCCTGAACACACATTTACATCCCTTTCACTTGTTATACAATATTATATATTAAATATATTATATAATAATAAATATATTATTCATTATGTTAAAGTAATATAATAAATAATGAGATAATATGTTGTTATAGATGTAAAAAATGTTTTAAATAATGTTTATTTAATATTATATAATGTTGAAATAATTATATTAAGAGTAATGTTATATAATTAGAAAAGTTTAAAAAAACAATGTTAAGATTCATACTTAAAATAAAGTTAATACAGTGTCACATAAAATAATAAAATAATGTTTTTATACAATGTTAGAATAAAGTTAAAACAATCTGAATATTGTGTTAAAATAATGTTTAATATAATAAGTAATATAATATTAATATAATGTTTGAAGAATTTCAATACATGATATTAAAATGATGCTGTTTTGATGATGATATTTTGTTGTGTTAAAGAAACATTTAGAAAAACTAGTGCTGTGCGCGTTATCGCGGTAACGCGTTCATTAATTAACATTAATTAACGCAGTTTTTTTTATTTGTTGTTAAGCGGACATTTTTAACACAAGAACCGGGCAGCGAGAGGTGAACAGCTGTTTGTGTGGCGTCTCTTCCTGCTGCTGCTGCCAACCCCCCTGGCACGCCCGGTCAGGAACCCCCCATAACTCCGTCACTGGCGGTCCCTCCGGTCTCACACACACATGCGCGCGATCTTCTCGTTACAGGATCAAACGTGACAATATCAAAATACATATTGTCGTGTTTTTAAATGAACATATAAGCACGAGAGAACAAACTGCTCTTAACTCAACTCTGTATGAGCATAACTTCCTCATGCAGGTTACTGCCACGGTACAGACTACAGGTTCCATGCTTCACCTACATTCCCCTGGGTCCTAAGTCCCTCCATGTACAGCTTCTTATCACCCTCTATGTACCAACGTACATTTATAACAAATACCACACATATTACGGTAATCAGCGTTGCATATGTGTCTGACCACAATACCAAAGAAAGCAAAAAAGAAATGATTCATTTAAATTATTTTTATCGAGTTTTTAAAGTGTTTTGTTTGTAATATGTATACCGGTAATAAGCATCATTTAGTTATCACTACTATGAATTTAACAAACAAAAACATGACGTAGATAGGTTTGCAGTTTTCAAGGTGTATATTTAAATTGCATCTCTTACACACATGAAGATGAAGTTATGAACACCGGCTGAATACCTATGATCAGAATCATTATAACTGTGTTATAACTGCTGCTGTGTAAAGGGAATACTGCTGCTAACAACAACCTGATGTGTTTAAAGTACAAACCAAATGTTATTGACCTTTAGTTCATATAGCAGTACTTTCAAAATAAAAGTGCTCAATACACTACTTTTGAATACATTATTGAACTTTGCGCATAACAATGCGATTAATCGCGATTAAAAATTTGAATCGTTGTCCAGCATTAAGAAAAACCGTTTGGAGGAAATAAGTCCTAATGAAACCAACACAAATATAAAATATATAAGTATGGACCCCCCCACCCCGTCCAACCCACCGACATTATCACACAAACATTGATGTCTTCATCAATCAATACGTCTGATAGCTGCATCCTCACATCTGTGTCTTCCTCATGGTGATCCGACCTCTGACCTCTTTACTGATGTGATGATGAGTCTGTCTGACAAGCTGTCTTAAGTAACGTGTGTGTGTCTGTCTGTCTGTCTGTGTGCGTGCATGTGCATGTCTGTGTGTGCGTGTGTGTGTATGTCCAGTTTGGGTCTCTGACAGGAAATGAGCCAAAGGGGCCGATCTGATTATCTATTTATCAACAAACACATACACTAAATAATTTCTCCCCCCTTAAATCTGTCTAATATGTATAAGTGAATGTGTGGGGGTGTGTCATCAATCTCCCCTCTAATGCTGCTTTTCCCGTCTCTCACTCATCAATAAAAGCCTCCCTGGAGGTTCAGACACATAAAGTGGACCCTCAGTTCTTTAAAGAGACTCCAGGAGAGAATAAGGTGAGGCTTCAAGATTCAAGACTTTATCAGCACATAAGTGAGTGTCATCAGTGTAGAGATACAGAGCAGAGTGCCATCAGTGTAGAGATATAGAGCAGAGTGCCATCAGTGTAGAGATACAGAGCAGAGTGCCATCAGTGTAGAGATACAGAGCAGAGTGCCATCAGTGTAGAGATACAGAGCAGAGTGCCATCAGTGTAGAGATACAGAGCAGAGTATCCCCAACAGTTGAAAAACATGTTGTTTTTCAGTGGTACTTGTAGTTTGCAGTGGTACTTGTAGTAGTGTTTGCAGTAGTACTTGTAGTAGTGTTTGCAGTAGTACTTGTAGTTTGCAGTAGTACTGCAGTACTCACACGGCCCCTGTACAGCTCATCCAGTTCACAGTCGATCCACTTCTCCACGTCCAGCCTCCTCTGCAGCTCTTTCCGGTTGTACTTCACGGTGATCCTGGTCTGACGGTTCTGACCACCGGCCCGGCTCGATGACGGACTATTATTCACCTTATTCATCCGCCGACCCACCCGGTGAGCTGCCATCAGGACCGGTCACACCTGAACCCAGACGGTCCGCCTCCCAAACAAATCCCCAAAACCGGATCAAATATTCAGATTATAAAATATTTTAAAAAACGATAGACAAAAATAAAAAGTATAAAGAATTGCAGTAAGAAATACTACGAGTGGGTACTACTACTACTGCTACTACTAATACTACTACTAATAATAATAAAACAAATAGAAATAAAATCCCAAATTCTCTCGTTTCGTCTCGTTGTAGAAACCTTACTCTCTTTTGTGATTTTAGAAAATGGGAATAAATGAATGAATGAATTCTGATGAAGCTTTGAAAATAGAAAATAATAGAAAAATTCGCGTGAGCCGGTGGACTGTCGAAGCTGCGCGTGCAGACGGATAGAAACAGAGCAGGGCGGCACCACGCGACTGGTGATGCCTTCAGGGGCTGTTGGATAAATGAGATTCAGACAGAGATTGTGAACGGAAACATTAAGGAAAACAGATTCCTGTGAGTGTGTGTATGCGTGTGTATTGGTATTGTGTGCGTGTGTTCTTATTTTTTGTAAATGTAATAAAACCTTTTGTTGTGTTTTGTTGTGTTTGTTTCTCAATCTGATTTAATAATTGATTAGTAATTATATAATAATAATAATTATAATTATATTATTCTCATTGTATTGTTTGTGTTCTCTTAGAAACTACCGGAAGATTATTTCATATCAAATTGTCAATGAAGGAAACTAATCTAAAGTGCAGTAAAACAGCAACACTTTTATTTGATACTGACATTTCCGAGGAGAACAAGAATGCAGCATAAGAGGATCCTGCTGGGTCCTAGTGCTCCTCAGGTTCATGTACATTAGATAGAGAATATATGAGCAGCAGCGACACCTGATGTGAACAGATGAACTGCAGCCTGAAGGAGGCCTTCTGAATATATAATACATATACAGTGTACTTCATATAACTATATGAATAATATAATGTATTTATTAATATAAACAATACTTAAATTTAATTATTATCATAAATCAATTTTATTAATAATTAAATTATGGATTATCTTGACAACATTGCACTGAATGTTTTAAACACGAGACGTGATGACACAGCTATGTGGGCGTGGCTACAGTGACCTCACCTGTCGCTCAGACGTGTTGGTGACGCAGTTCGCTGGGCGTGGCTACAGTGACCTCACCTGTCGCTCAGGTAATTGTATCTGCGACAACAAAAAGCCACCAAATGAGGAAGTGCGCGCGGGGCCGAGACACCTTTTCTTTGTCGAGTTTTAAAAGAGTTTCAAACAAAAGATGGACCGCTCGAGTCTCTTGGTCTGCGTCCTGGTCTGTACCGGTCTGGCTCTGGACTGTGACTGGGACCCGTCCATTGATCCGGACCAGAGTCTGGTCCACCTGAACGCCTCCATGGTGAGCCGGGACAAGATCTCGGAGGTTCCCGACCTGGAGCAGTGCCAGGCGGAGTGCTGCATCGACCCGGACTGTGACCTGGCCCTGGTCCGGTTCCCAGCGGACGGACTGCCGCAGTGCCTGCGGGTCAACTGTCTGGTCCAGGACCGGGACGTGTGCGTCCTCGAACCCGGAACACAGTCCAAGATTTACCGCAAGAAGGGTAGGAGAGAGGGCGGTGGAAAGCTGCAGAAGGACGAGGACAAGCTGCGCGTCGTACCGCTGAATGTTCCATGGAAATCATTGAGCAACGAGACCGAGAACCGTAAGAGAATCTAATCAATGAGTCTGATTATCGATTATTAAGAGAATCGAATCAATGAGTGTTTATTGATTAATAGAATCTAATCAATGAGTCTGATTATCGATTATTAATAGAATCTAATCAATGAGTCTGATTATCGATTATTATGTGTGTGTGTGTGTGTGTATGTATGTATGTATGTGTACATACATACATACATACATACATATGTACGTGTATATATGTATATATAGTGTGTATATCTGTGTGTACCCTGCAGACTCCGCTATTAGTAGAAGAGTAGAGAGACAGACAACAGAACAGACGGTCACGGGTGTAGTGTGAAAGGTAAATCAAATGTCAGGAGCAGAAGGCGAGGAGCTAGCCCCTCAAAGGATCATCATCTGTTGTCTGGAAGTTTTTTGGATTTAGGCCAAGTGATGTTAACCAAGAACAAATCATATGCACAGAGTGCGTTAGAGTTGTGTCTGCGCCGCATAGCAATACTACTAACTTGTTCAACCACCTGAAAAATCACCACAAACCACAGTACGATGAATGCATTAAGGCCAAAGCTAACGTTACCTCACTGAATCTCCGTCC
>NW_022280302.1:41700-55560 GCF_004355925.1 Anarrhichthys ocellatus
TTTCTGTCAAGATGGGGTGCTGAGTGTACATTAATGAGAAATAAAATTAACTTTTTTGATTTTAGCAAAAGGCTGCAATGAAACAAAGAGTGAAAAATTGAAAGGGGTCTGAATACTTTCCGTACCCACTGTATATAAAACACAACCACAAAATACGGTGTGTTAGACACAGTAGACACTCTAAGGGATACTTGTCAGAAATTTCAGTTTGAATAAATATTAGGAATATCCATCCATCCATCCATTTTCCACCGCTTATCCGGGGTCGGGTCGCGGTGGCAGCAGGTCAAGCAGGCCGACCCAGACCTCCCTCTCACCGGCAACATGTTCCAGCTCATTCTGGGGGATCCCGAGGCGTTCCCAGGCCAGCTGGGAGATGTAATCCCTCCAGCGTGTTCTGGGTCTTCCCCGGGGTCTCTTCCCAGTTGGACGTGCCTGGAAAACCTCCAGTGGGAGGCGCCCAGGAGGCATCCTAATTAGATGCCTGAACCACCTCAGCTGACTCCTTTCGACGCGAAGGAGTAGCGGCTCTACTCCAAGCTCCCTCCTGATGACCGAGCTCCTTACCCTATCTCTAAGGCTGAGCCCGGCCACCTTACGGAGGAAGCTCATTTCGGCCTCACTCGTGAACAAGACCCCGAGATACTTGAACTCCTTCGCTTGAGGTAGGCACTCCGTCCCCAGCTGGAGGGAGCAATCCACCGGTTTCCGGCAGAGAACCATGGCCTCAGATTTGGAGGTGCTAACTCTCATCCCCGCCGCTTCACACTCGGCTGCAAACCGCCCCAGTGAATGCTGGAGGTCACGATCCGAGGAGGCTAACAGGACCACATCATCTGCAAATAGCAGAGAAGCGATCCCGAGACCCCCGAGACTGACGTTCTCCGCCCCCAGGCTGCGCCTAGATATCCTGTCCATGAAAATCACGAACAGGACCGGTGACAAAGGGCAGCCCTGGCGGAGGCCAACACCCACCGGGAACGTGTCTGACTTATTGCCGAGAATGCGGACACAGCTCCTACTGCAGTCGTACAGAGACCGGATCGCCCGTTGTAACGGGTCCGGCACCCCATACTCCCGCAGCACCCCCCACAAGACCCCCCGAGGGACCCGGTCGAAAGCCTTCTCCAAGTCCACAAAGCACATGTAGACTGGTTGGGCAAACTCCCAGAACCCCTCCAGTAGTCTTGCGAGGGTAAAGAGCTGTTCCACGGCCGGGACGGAATCCGCACTGCTCCTCTTGAATCTGAGGTTCGACAAGCGGTCGGAGCCTCCTTTCCAGCACCCTGGCATAAGCCTTCCCCGGGAGGCTGAGTAGTGTGATACCCCGGTAATTCGAGCACACTCTCCGGTCCCCCTTTTTGAAGATGGGAACCACCACCCCGGTCTGCCATTCCATGGGCACTGATCCCGACCCCCATGCGACATTGAAGAGGCGTGTCAGCCAGGACAGCCCAACCATGTCCAGCGCCTTCAGCATCTCAGGGCGGATCTCATCCACCCCCGGCGCCTTGCCAACAAGGAGCTTTTTGACTACCTCAGCGACCTCTGCCAGGGATATGGGTGAGCCTCCCCCTAGGTCCTCAGGCGCTGCCTCCTCTGCAGAGGACATGTTGGTCGGGTTTAGGAGTTCCTCAAAGTGCTCTTTCTACTGCCCGACGATGTCCTCCGTCCGGGTTAGCAGTTTCCCCCCCCCCCCCCTGCTGAGAACAGCCTGGGGTAAGCCCTGCTTTCCCTTCCTGAGCCGTCGGATGGTTTGCCAGAACCTCCTTGAGGCCAACCGAAAGTCCTTCTCCATGGCCTCCCCGAACTCCTCCCATACCCGAGTTTTAGCATTCGCGACCACCGCAGCTGCAGCCCTTCTGGCCTGCCGGTACCTGTCAGCTGCTTCAGGAGACCCCTGGGCCAACCAGGCCTTGAAGGTCTCCTTCTTCAGCTTGACGGCTTCCCTCACCTCCGGTGTCCACCACCGGGTTCTCGGGTTGCCGCCACGACAGGCACCGATGACCTTCCGGCCACAGCTCCTAGCGGCCGCGTCCACAATAGAGGCTTTGAACATGGTCCACTCGGATTCCGTGTCCCCAACCTCCCTCGGGATGTGTGAGAAGTTCTTCCGGAGGTGGGAGTTAAAGACCTCCCGGACAGGGTCCTCCGCCAGACGTTCCCATTTCACCCTCACTACACGTTTGGGTTTGCCGGGTCTTTCCAACCGGTTCCCCTGCCATCTGATCCAACTCACCACCAGGTGGTGATCAGTTGACGGCTCTGCTCCTCTCTTCACCCGAGTGTCCAAGACATATGGCCGCAGATCAAATGATACGATTACAAAGTCGATCATTGATCTCCGGCCTAAGGTGTTCTGGTACCAGGTACACTTATGAGCCACCTTATGTTTGAACATAGTGTTCGTTATGGCCAAACCATGGCAAGCACAGAAGTCCAATAACGAAACACCATTCGGGTTCAGATCGGGCAAGCCGTTCCTCCCAATCACCCCCCGCCAGGTTTCTCCGTCATCGCCCACGTGAGCGTTGAAGTCCCCCAGGAGAACTATGGAGTCGGTAGGCGGCGCCCTTTCCAGGACCCCTCCCACCGACTCCAAGAAGGCCGGATACTCTGAACTGCTGTTTGGTGCATAAGCACAAACCACAGTCAGAGCCTTGCTCCTCGCAACCCGTAGGCGCATGGAGGCGACCCTCTCGCTCTCCGGGGAGAACTCCAACACAGCGGCGCTCAGCCGGGGGCTCGTGAGTATCCCCACTCCCGCCCGGCGCCTCTCACCCCTGGGCAACTCCGGAAAAGGACAAAGTCCAACCCCTCTCCAGGAGCTTGGTTCCAGAGCCAACGCTGTGTGAAGGTGAGTCCAACTATTTCTAGCTGGTATCGCTCCACCTCCTGCTCCGGCTCTTTCCCCGCTAGCGAGGTGACGTTCCACGTCCCTAGAGCTAGTCTATGCCGCCGGCGATCGGCATGCCCGGGCCTCCCGCCCGATCCGCCACCCGGTCTGCATAGCACCCGACCCCGATGCTTGTCCCTGCGGGTGGTGGGTCCACAGGGTGGCTGCTCCATGGTGTTTATTCGGGCTGAGCCCGACCGGGCCCCATGGGCAAAGGCCCGGCCACCAGACGCTCGCCTACGAGCTCCCCTCCTGGGTCTGGCTCCGGGAGGGTGCCCCGGTTTCCCTGGTCCGGGCGAGGTGGCTGTAGTCCGTGGGCTAACTATCATAGGGGTTGTTTTGAACCGCTCTTAGTCTGGGCTCTCCCCTGAAACCTGTTTGCCTTGGGAGACCCTACCAGGGGCTAATGCCCCGGACAACATAGCTCCCAGGATCACTGAGCCACTCAAACTCCTCCACCACGATAAGGTGGCGATTCACGGAGGAATATTAGGAATATATATTTTTTTATAAATGTGTGGTTGCGCCACCTGACATTTTTTAGCCTGTGAAGTTAAAAAATACTGTTAACGATTTTAAAATACTATGAAAAGTTGGTTCACAACTTAGACTTGTTTCACCACATTTTTCCAGACACAAAAATATGCATTACATCCATTTTGAAGATCATTTTTAAAATTACCTTTTTAGAAGCCTCATTTGTCAATGACTCATGTTTATTTATTAGTGGTGTCACGGATCGGTTCGGATCACCCCTCACACACTTGTGAGCCGCGGATTAATTGAGTTTTTTTTTTTTTGTTTTTGTTTTTTTTTACAGTTTAATCATCATAGTGTGTAATAAAGTGTTACTGCTGCTAGGCCTGGGCGGTATGACCAAAAATGCATATCACGGTATTTTGTAAGATCCTGGCGGTTTCACGGTATTTATTTTTTCACGTTAAAGCATTAATTAATTAACGCCGAAAAGAAACGGCCGGCCAGCGAGCGGTGAACAGCTGTTTGTGTGGCGTGTCTTCCGTTCCGTCACTTCCTGTTTCCTTCACCTACATTCCCCTGGGTCCTAAGCCCCTCCATGGAAAGAAACGGGATTAGACCGTAGGATTTAGTTGTTAGTAGGTGTTGTTTAGGTTTATTTCTATATATCTCTATATCTATATGTCTATATATATCTCTATATCTATCTCTCTATATCTCTATATCTCTAAAGATGTCCAATTTGAAACAAAATGAAATAAATAAATAAAACATTCAAGAATATTAAATTCTGTTAAGTTGAAGTGTAACATGAGGTATGTTGATACTCTCGTCCTTTGATCAATATTGAAAGAAAGAAACAGCCAGTGAGCTAGCTTCCACTGTTTACACTGAACTGAACTGCTCGGCAACAACTTGGGTCTATGTTTACTTCCTGTCAGGTTATGTCATTCAAATACACAATGTTTACCATTATTTTCAAAAAGATGAGTATCTCTATTGTCTGGAGAGAGGGTAGACCTTTCTGTGGTGACTGGGATATTACTATTGGGCCCGTCTAGCTTCCACTCTGATACTTCTGTCAGCACCTGCCCCAGCTGTGTGTCTGTGTGACTCTCACAGAGGGGGTGTGTCTGCAGCACCTGCCCCAGGTGTGTGTCTGTGTGACTCTCACAGAGGGGGCGTGTCTGCAGCACCGGACTATGAATCTCCACTCTGCCGTGGTGAAAGCAGTCACAGTCCTTTCCTTCTCATAGAGGCCTGGAACAGCTTCACACTGAAGTGGGTGCGTGAGTGGATTTCGTAGCGTGGCTCAAGCATTTTAACCAGATTTTGAAATCCTTTGTTTTCCACAACGGAGTGTCCCCAGTCGCTGACAGACGGGATGGTGTCTCTTCATATGTGTGGACATGCCGATGTATTGCTGTTATCGTATATCTTTCTCTTTAAATAACGCCTACATACGTAACGCTTTTGTCCAAAACCCTCATCTGTCATTATAAATTACAGGGAAGACAAAATGCTCCCAAACTTGCGACTTAAATGAGGCCGGGGTCTTCTCAAGTTCCTCCGCTCGCCATGACTTTCACCGTTCAATGCTTCTAACTTGCTCCGTTCACTGAATACACTACTGCTTTATATCTGTTCACGGACACTCTGCATTGATATTCGGGGACTTGTTACTTGAAAAGGAACAGCAGCAGTAGAACTTTATTACACACTATGATGATTACACTGTAAAAAGTAAAGAAAAGAAATACTCAATTGATCCGCGGTTCACGAGTGATCCGAACCGTGAGGGCTGATTCGAACAGATCACGGATCGATCCGTGATTTGTTACACCACTACTCAATACTAAGGTTCACTTTCATATAAGTGCGAAAAAACCCGCATATTGCATTACAAGAAAAACTCCCTTATGGTCCTTCCCGCCCAGCGACCACCTTCTTGGTATGAAGTGAACCTGTTCTTGCTCACAAACATGTATTAACTGATACGTCACACATTTTAGTTTCTGCAAAATATTGAACAATATATCGGTATTCATTAGATGCAACGTCTATGATTAAACTATACACTATAATACTTGTACACAGACTATATGCATCATGACTATGAATCGTGACTTTGAATATATGTGAATGTAGAAATATCTGATTATAATACATTCAATTTATAGTGAAACAGTTTGGACAGATAATGCAACATGTGACGTGGTGTTTTTTTGGACGTGTATGTACTTTCACAAAGTTCAGGCTCTCGTTCTTATGCTGAGATGCCTCCTAGTCCTGTTTCCTCCATGTCATCTGAGTCCTCCAGATAGTCCGGAATGGGAAACGGGTCCGGTCGTCCAACCACCATTTGAGTGAACAGGGCCTTTGTCCCTCGCTCAGTCATCGTCATGTTCATCATCTGAGCCAGTTGGAGATTTGCCATGACACCCATCTGTTTGTCCATGCTCCTCTGGCACTGTCTCCTCAAGATGGGTACGATGCAACATGCCTATAGAAAAGCCACAATTAAAACTATTAATGCGCTAATGCCTGCTTTTACCAATACGGACCCCCATTTTCCCAAAATTTGGTCTAACCAATCCCATGACCACCCCCTCTTGCCAGCATTGTCCTTAACTTCCTGTCTCAAACCTCAAATTTTCCCCGTTGCAACAGAGAATGTCCCATCAGGTGCAGTGTTATTGGGAATGAATGTACAACAATGTTTCCCAAACATTTCACATACCCCACCATTTTCAGCTAGACTCCAATCTAATGCTTGCCTGTTTTGCCATGCCATTGTACTGGTCTGGTGTAGCTGCTCACCCAACCCCTTAAAGGCCTCATCAATGTAATTCATGAACTTCTGCTGATTGTAGTAGATATAATTGATCCAGTCAATGTTTTTGTTAATGGTAATATAGATTCGAATCCTGCCTTAACCTCATCTTGTGCTTTGAACTCCTTTGGAGTCCCTCTAGGCTGTCCGAAAGCGTCTAACTGGATACTTTGGTCCAGCGTGGATTGTCTCTTATACCTACGCTTCCCATCGGGCACTTCCGTCATTTTAATTGTTTCCCCTGCCCCGTTATATATCACCACTACCGGTAACCTCATTCGAACCAACGTGCGCAGCAGAATATTCAGTAAAACATTTTCACCATACATCCAATAGCTGTCGTCTATACCTGTTTGTTCACTCAACAAATGAAGAGTGGGAATGGTCATAGTTATGTTTTCACAACTTTGGTCAAGTGGTATTGGGTTTTCATACCATACTGGTCTCCTGATGAACGAAGAAGTAATGTTAGCTTGTGGGAACCAGGACACCACCCAAGTTACTTTACAGTACACGGTAGTATTACCTACGTTAACCCCTTTCTTGTCTGATGCAAATCCACCACTGGCAAAACATTCATACTCTTCCAACTGATCTACTTTATAATTAGTGGGAGGCTCATTCTGTGTTGTGTAAATCATAAATTCTGCACATGCATTTCGTAGTTGATAGTCAGGATACAGATCTAAGTAGTTGTTTCTTTTGGGATCCATACAAGAGTCTACATTGAAAGCCACACATGGGGAGTCTGAAGATTGAAGCCAACACTTCTCTGGGGACGAATCTTCCCTCTCTACATTCATGCTGTTGTGTCTTTGCGCACTCTTTGAAAGTGTGTTTTTCTGGGACCACTATAGGCAATGTTGTTGGAGCTTCTGAACACATTATGCATTCAATGGAGGTCATCTCTTTTACTGAGTACCATGCCCACTTATACCACCCATTCTGATTAGCATGCTCCCAGTCTTTATCTTCTGTTATTCTAACACTTCTCTGCATTGGCCTGAATTGGCTCCCTGAGTCTTCTACATCATCTACCGTTCCGTTCAGTCCCCCCTCTGGGTCATAGCTGTCATAGTTATCATAATCCTAAATTATGTTGTTACCTACTTCTATAGCTCCTTCGTCTTTCTTTACCGTTGGAACGATAGTTGAATTAGTTATATGAATAATAAGACTATTAGCAGTAGTCTACAGATTCAAAGTGTTTTCTTAGATTTTTTTGAACAAAAAACAAACATAAATCAGACAATCATATTCAATTGTATTCTTATTTCTTTGTGGTTATTTATTGTTGTTATTACATTTTCAGTCATTGTATGGAATTACTGAGAAAAATATTTTTGTAGCACCTCAAATATTGTGATATTACCCATTTTTGTCCTGAACATATTATGCATTAGTCAATGTAGGAGCCAGGTGTGGCCTGTGTTGTTTTGTATGCCCTTTTTTGTCACTTTCGGTGCTTGAGTCACGTGGTGCTGGGGATAGCCACAATGGGGTCATCAGCCGTCAGTTGAGTTAGACTAGGAAAAGGATTGGAAGGAGAGGGGGTGAGAGAGGGAGCCTTATTTTTTGTTGAGCGTTATTTCACATTATTTTTCACGTTATTCACATTAATACTGTCATTATTTGAGTTATAATTGTATGTTATCTGGAATCAACATTTATTTGTTGCCCACAAAATAAACGCTCCAAACTCATCCACTGGATTCCGGAAATCATTTAACGTTACAGCCAACGCGTCAGCAAGTTTAAATCTCCCCCACTTAGCCTCTTGGTGACTAAAGGAAAATTGCTGATAGTCATCTACAGTCATTGTGTGGAATTTTTGAGAAAAACATTTTTATAGCACCGTAAAAATTTAAATTAAAGCTGCGAGCAGCGATGAACGGGCCCTCGCAATCTGCAGTGCGTCAGGGGTGCCGGCGGGACTCCGGCCTGCGCGGAACGTCCGCGACCGTCTGATGGCGCGTCCGCGAGTGAGACGGATTTAATCCCGCGTGGACCGCCTGATGCTGGAAATGATGCTTTGCAAATAGTCCGATGCTTCCTGTATCCTCTGCCTGGCACTACAGAATGTGTGCAAACATGCATCATGTGTCAAATGTAAACCACATTGTGTAAAAGTCATGTAAGTCGGAGGTGTTTATCACAAAATTCAGATTTCCTTTCGCCAGCAGGTGGCGCTGTGAGTATTAGGGGAAATTAGCTTGTAGACATCCTCAGGCCATGAGTGTTATCAAGCATGTGAAGTTTGAGACTGTTTGGAACAAGTCCTGCTGAGTCACATCAGTTTTTTTCATGGGGAATCACGTAAAGTAGCCGCCCGCTACGGCTAAACGATTCCGTCAAACGTAAAGCTTTTGATAACTTTTAATCACAACGGTCTTAACATGGTACTGACAAAATTTAAAGTGGATCTGATGAAGTCCCTAGGAGGAGTTCGTTAAAGTACAGCAACTAGAAATAGGCCAAAATCTATTGAAAAATGACACATAAATGAAACTGGACGACTTCCGGTAGGGTTTAGAGCATGGTCCCAAGAGACTTATATTTAAGTCTCCATAGGATACATGTGCCTATCAAGTTTCATACATGTAGCTCAAACGTAGCGCTGGGCTACTCTTTTTGAAATCTTGTAGGGGGCGCTATAGAGGCAATTTAAAACTGATGATTAAAAAAATCATATAGAATATTTCTTCCAATGACCTATGACACATGTACAAAGTTCTATGAGTTTTTGAGCATGCCAAGTCACTAAACCATCAGCTTCCTTTTTCATGGTGAACGATGCGTTGCCATGGCAACAGCGTTAATCCAAAATGCACAATATTCATGATACTGCATCATCAATGTCTTAAGGCTATCCGTACCAAATTTGAGACTCATCAGGTCACCTGGCTAGGAGGAATAAAGAAAAGTATAAAATATGACATTTCCTTTAGCCAGTAGGCGGCGCTATGAGTTATTGAAATTTTTTCAATTGAAATATGTTCAAGCTTGAAGTAGCATCATGCATAAGAAGTTTTGTGCGGATTGGATAATGTACCTTGGAGTTATAACAACTTATAAGAACTTATTTTTTCAAAAACAATCAGGCAAAATGGCCGCCACGCCACATCAAGGTTCTTCGATGAAAACTCTCGATTTTGATAACTTTTAATCACAAAGGTCTTAAGAGCATCCTGACCAAAGGAGAAGTTGATTGGTTAAAATCTGTAGGAGTTAGTTGAAGTGCGAAGGCTGAAATCTGCAAAAAGTGACAAAAAGCACAACTTCGCGGGTTTACTGTAGCGCCCCCTAGTGGTTGAATGCAAAACAAATCTCAGGGTATTACAGCAGGGTGTTACAGCATGCGATGTGCACATATGCTGCAAATTTTGTAATTTTAGGACAAACGGTTGAGAAGTTGTGTATTGATATTAAGCCATGCCCCTAAGAAGTTTGTTGGTCCATATCTTCTAAACGCTAAGAGATATCAAAACGCTTTTGATAATTCTTGATGATCGAGATCGAATAATTATCCACAGCCAATTTGGTAGCAATCGGACCCAGCATATAGGAGCAGCTTGCAAAAATGTGTTTTTCACTAAATTCAATATGGCGGAAAATCTAAGTAGGCGGAGCTTAGGGGTCTGAGAGGCTTTTTTGTAGATCTAGCGGATTGGGACATGTGTGTCGAATTTCAAGTAAATCGGACATACTGGCCGAGGGGCGTCGCAGGTCCGACTTGTAGGGGGCTCTCGAGAGCCATTTTTTTTACACAGAAGGATGCATCCTTCTTCAGATGAAAATTTTCACCAGACCTGACAAGTGTCCAAAATTTTTGTGAGTTGTCATGCATGGCAAGTATCCCAAAAATGCGTTCCTTTACGTAAAATAAATTTGATAAATAATAACAACTACAGTTTCAATAGGGCCTTCGCTGGCCCGACGTTGTCGGTTGCTCGGGCCCTAAAAATGTGCCATTTGAAGGTACAAATTCAGTTCAGAGTTTTTGCTTAGTAAAATATCTTAATTGACTGTCAGTCAGGTATTATTCATTTCCAGCAACCCTCAAATCAAAGAATAAAGACACTTAACGCACAATTTAGCTGTATTTTCCCTTTAACTCACGAGATGCAGGTAGCATGTTTTATACTTAATGTGAATATAATTCATTTAATCTAATTTCCATTATGCAATATGTATACTTTGTTGGCATCTTATTCTGAAAACCGGATGTTCGTCTGAAGAAACCGGATGTTGTCTCACGTTAATCTTTCCGCTAACTTTCAAAGTCCTTTGCTCGCTCCAGATCTGTGCCGTTTGAATGTGTTTACCGTGAATTTCAGCATATAGGTGCACTAAGATTCAAGTGTCTGCTGAGTTGACCGCAGTCTCGCAGTCACAGGTCTGATGAAGGAGCGCTCCATTTATTTATTCGTTTAGAACGTTCGGTTCTTCACGCACACGCAACATCAGTCAAGGCGAAAATCAAAACCATTCTATGGCAACTGGACCGGGTCATATAGGGTACGATGTTTTTGACTAGTTCATTAAATTATCATTATTATTAGCGGAAATTATGGGGGCATTTTTTGCCCCTCTCCTAGTGATATCGGGGGCAAAATTATATTTCTTAGGGGCAGTTTTGCCCTTTGCCCTCGTGTACAACCTCCAGCTGTGGACCTGAGCCGGCCCCAGCTGTGGACCTGAGCTCCCATCATGTGTCTCCTTTTGTGTTTGCAGGATGTTGGAGTACCAGCAGCAGATAACCACCCTGGAGGGAGACTGTCGGGAACTGAGGAGCTGCCTTCAGGTAAACCCTCACCTGGACCTGACGGACTCAGGTGTTCCTCTCATAACAAGGTTCCTAACGGGACCTAGTCATGATGAGAGCTACTTCAATGCTTCCTTAATGCTCAGTGCCTTACTTAAGATTTCAACAGTGTTTGGAGACATGATGAAGGTCAGTGATGAGCAGTAAAAGGTCTGATTACCCACAATCCTCTCCTGCTGCCCTCTAGTTCCCAGCAGCTCCTGCTCTGTTCTCCCATCATGCTCTAGTGGTGCAGGGTGGTCCCAGGAGCTGCTGACAGACAGACAGGATGTGACATCACAGTGCGAGTCGGTACAGAGACCCTACAGACTCGGTGTGATGATGTCATCTAACAGAACCTATCAGTGAGGAGCGTGAGGCTGAGGAGGAGGAGGGAGATGATCTCCAGTTTTCAACCTGAGACCTTTTTATATGTAAACATCTATTTGAAGCAGATCTGATTCCTTTCGATTGGGTCGAGAGCTTTGTGGTTGTGATCGTGATCATTAATGTTTTTCAGCTTATAAGATGCTGTTTTCTTTTTTTTTTTTGATGACTTCCTGTGATCCTGCAGGACCTGGAGAGGGCGAACCAGACCCTGAAGGATGAATATGACGCCCTGCAGATCACCTTCTCTGCTCTGGAGGAGAAGCTGAGGAAGACCACAGACGACAACCAGGAGCTGGTGTCTCGTTGGATGGCAGAGAAAGCTCAGGAGGCCAACAAGCTGAACGCAGAGAACGAGAAGGACACCAGGTGAGACACCTGGAGGAGAGTGGGGGGGCTGGTTGGTCCTCTGGTTGGTCCTCTGGTTGGTCCTCTGGTTGATCCTCTGGTCGGTGTTTCAGACGCAGACAGGCCAAACTGCAGAAGGAACTGGCCGACGCAGCCAAAGAGCCTCTTCCCATCGAGCCGTCAGTACTCTGAACTTTCATGTAGTTTGACAGAAATAAAGCTACGTCATGTCTTCACTGACTCTGGGTTCATCCTCAGGGACGACGACATCGAGGTTCTGGCAGAGGACGGAGGGAAGGGGGCCGGAGAGACCTCACCGAAGAGACCGCTCAGCAGAACTCCCAGGTGAGACCAGTATAAACTAACAGGCTAGACTGTGAGACACACAAACTATTACTAGCCATAATACTTTTACTGCTGAGTTTTAAAGTATTTTATTAAAGCCTCCAAAAGTCCTCCAGACTCTGGTGCAGCAGCATCAGAATCCTTTTATTTTTCCACTCATACAAGCAGAGGCCATGAGAAAGATATAATCTAGTTTTCACACAACAGTTTTTCTGGATAGACTGATGAAGGTGTGCAACAATCTAAAGTGTGTTTTTATTATTGAACTACCTCCAGTCTTTGCAGACTCCGGCCTTCTCGTACAACTTTACTATCTTTTAGAGCAGTAGGTTCATGTTTAGAGTTCGAGTCAGGAACCAACTCAGGAAGTAGGGACGGGTATCGTGAGGATTTTATCGATACTACGCTTCCCAACCTTACTTGTGGTGACTGATCTAACATAACACTATTGCAGCAGTATGGAACACAACAGTTTTTAGTCCGTAAACACGCACAAGAACACGTTATAATAATACAGTAAACTTGGAACAAAACAAACGAGGTAATAAACACACTATGACTTATCTCTGCCCAGACATAACCCCCTTACTCTGAGATAACTTCGTAGCGGTCGATGTGGTTTTTCGAGGTTCTTGGTTAAACTCGGGGTCCGGAGCTTCAAGCTGCGCAGCGATAAAACCTCGGTATTGCAGCGGGATTCCTCGGAAGTTAAGGGGATTCTCGTCCTTACGACTGGCAAATGTCGACTTGATTGGAGAGAGAGTTTTGACCTCTTCCTCTGAAGAAGTTAGGTCTGCCTTCTGCAGGTTAAAGTTGGCAGAGTTGCGGGGCCGCTTCTCCTTTGGGATCCAAAACAGTCTATTGTTCGTCCAGCAAATATTGACTATTCCTAGGTTTTCTTAAAAGCCACAACGTTGTGCGCACCTCCTATCATGCAACTCGGTCCTATCAATGTCGTGGGATGGCAGCGCGTTGGAGGTGACGCTGATTTTTGTAGATGCTGTGACATCAGGCCGTAGCACAGGAAATCCTCTGTGGTGCCTATGGCCCTCGTCCAATGAGAGCTCAGTGTTGAGTTTGGATAAAAAGTCACACTTAGATGAGACTTAACATATCACGGAGCTTGATGTGATCTTAACTCAAAATTAATGAGAAACACTGTCATGCTAGCTCTTAGTCTAGATAATGAGAAACACTGTCATGCTAGCACAGAGTCTAGATAATGAGAAACACTGTCATGCTAGCTCAGAGTCTAGATAATGAGAAACACTGTCATGCTAGCTCAGAGTCTAGATAATGAGAAACACTGTCATGCTAGCTCAGTCTAGATAATGAGAAACAGTCATGCTAGCTCAGTCTAGATAATGAGAAACACTGTTATGCTAGCTCAGTCTAGATAATGAGAAACACTGTCATGCTAGCTCAGTCTGGATAATGAGAAACACTGTCATGCTAGCTCAGAGTCTAGATAATGAGAAACACTGTCATGCTAGCTCAGAATCTAGATAATGAGACACTGTGTCATGCTAGCTCAGAGTCTAGATAATGAGACACTGTGTCATGCTAGCTCCGAGTCTAGATAATGAGAAACACTGTGTCATGCTAGCTCCGAGTCTAGATAATGAGAAACACTGTGTCATGCTAGCTCAGGGGAGGCTGAATAAGGCTCTAAAGTTAGGACACATTGAGCTAAATACTGTTAATAAGGCTAAAGTTAGGATACATTGAGCTAAATACTGTTAATAAGGCTAAAGTTAGGACACATTGAGC
>NW_022280302.1:55570-62082 GCF_004355925.1 Anarrhichthys ocellatus
TAAGGCTAAAGTTAGGACACATTGAGCTAAATACTGTTAAGGCTAAAGTTAGGACACATTGAGCCACCCACTGTCTAGGGTTACGGTTAAGATAATGAATGACTGTCATGGCCGTGTGTCAGATGTTCAGATGGTCAAACACAACGAGACACTTTCTGATATCATTTAGTTTTTATGTTTCTGCAGTAAGAGAACTTCCCAGCCTCCTCCTGGTGGTCTGCTGGACTCCATCTCCAACATATTTGGGTATGTAGCTGTTAGCTCATCGGTCCAGGTCTCTGCAGGTCTCTGCAGGTCTGGACTGTCCGTGTTGTGATTGACCACCTGTCTATCTACCTGTCTGTCTGCAGCGTGTCTGAGTCTGTCAAGTCTGGACTCGCCCCCCCGCTCTCCAGGTGAAGGACTCTGTGTGTTCACCTGTTCACACTGTTAGCTCTTTGATTGACAGCTGGCTGACTCAAACTCTATTATTTATTATACTGTTAATAATATTTATTATTGGACTCGCTGGCAGCATCTGTTTTGATTATTTATCATCACTAATAATAATATCGTACCCACTAAGTTCAACTGAGTTAAGAGTCTCGTGATTGGCTGTTGATCGTTTTGCTGTCAGTGAACACGGTGAAGATTGTAGTGACTAGATTAGCAATAATCTCAATGCTAAAGCAGTAATCGGTTATAATCTTCAGTTTTCCAAAGTAAAGAATTAAACGGATCTACAGCTGATTCGTTGATTTTCTTTGATTGTTAAAAGTTCCCCTAATTCACCTTCAACCTTCTGTATGTGTAGGTAGTTAATCATATTAATGATGATTATTGATAATGATAGTAGTAATAATAATAATAATTATTATTCATACATGGCATTCGGCCTGATTATCAGATCTGTATCTGAACAACTTCATCAAACTTTGTTTTTTAATGTAGTTCCTTTTTTTTATTTTTTATAAAATTCAACAAAACTACATTGAAATTGTCTTCATGCGAGTTCTGTGTTTTTATCATCAGCTTCATGGTTAATTCACTGTATTAAGATCTTCATCATCATCATGTTGATAATCACCTAAACCTAACGAATACATTTAAATAATTATGTATATTGTAATAATAATAATACATTTCCTATTTTAAACAGCATCCTAAATGATTAATTATTTGATGAATGGATTCATGGCCCATCTCTAATCACATGATTCATTATTGACTCAATCAAAGGTATCAATCAGTACTGGTTCTGTTTACTGTGAGACTAAATGTAGACTAGTGGTGAACAGACCAGCTGGTCTCCACTAAACCTGGTCCTAAGTCCTAAGTGAAGACTAATGGTGAACAGACCAGCTGGTCTCTACTAGACCTGGTCCTAAGTGAAGACTGGTGGTGAACAGACCAGCTGGTCTCTACTAGACCTGGTCCTAACTCCTAAGTGAAGACTAGTGGTGAACAGACCAGCTGGTCTCTACTAGACCTGGTGCTAAGTCGGTCTTTATTAAGGCCAATCTTTAGAACCTAACGTTGCCATGGCTACAGCTAAAGTGTCCTGGTGCAACTCGTGCTCGTGACCTTTGGCTCCACTTTAAGAAATTAAAGAATCGAGTATACTTAATAATTTAATTAAGAGGTGTCGGTAACGTCCCGTGTGATTTGTCAGTGAGTTGACTGTCATAGCTCTGGGGGGGGGTGTATGAAACTTTCTTAAAATTATCTTTTAAATTGACAAACCTGTTTAATTCAAGACACAACTCGTCTCTCGCTGGCGCTAATAGACTGGTTGGACGGCATTGTTTGGTTGGACTGATTTGTGACTGTGCTTCTCTTCCTCAGCAGGCGTCGACCTGCCAACTCTTTCAGCTCCTCACCTGAACACCCTGAAGCCCCGTCTGGAGTGTGTGCAGAGGTTCGAGTCCCTTCAACAGCTCTGCATGTGTTTGTAAGTAACCAGGGGAGTGACGCATGATGGCTTGACTGAGAGACTAGTTTAAAATGCTGGGAAATACCACACGACTCGATGTTCATTGATATGTGATGTCTTGTAGTGTTTGCCCAGCTGATCAATGACGTCATAGATGGAGGTGTGTTCAATAGGTGAAACCTCATTGGTCAGTGATGAGCAGTAAAAGGTCTGATTACCCACAATCCTCTCCTGCTGCCCTCCTGCTCCCAGCAGCCCCTGCTCTGTACTCCCATCATGCTCTAGTGGTGCAGTGGTGGTCCCAAGAGCTGCAGACAGACAGGATGTGACATCACAGTGTGAGTCAGTACAGAGACCCTGCAGGTTCAGTGTGATGATGTCATCCATCAGCGAGGAGCGTGAGGCTGAGGAGGAGGAGGAGGGAGATGACCAAACCCGAGACTAAAACCAGAAGAGAAACGGATGTTTTCATTGGTTCATAGTTGTGTGTTCGTGTTCGTTCAGGAAGCTCATGACGGTGAGGTAAATGCAGTGAGGTTCAGCCCTGGATCTCGTCTCCTAGCAACAGGAGGGATGGACCGCAAGGTCAAGCTGTGGGAGGTCGTCGCAGGTGAGTTCTCTTCAGGTTTCATTGGTTCTCACGGGTAGACCTCTGTTGGTCCCGCGGGTAGACCTCTGTTGGTCCCGCGGGTAGATGTCCGTTGGTCCCGCGGGTAACCAGGTTTCTAACGCTGAGCCACGTGTTCTCGTGTTCACAGTCAGACTGTACCTGAAGGATTTATAAAACAGGAAACTCCCAATTTGTTAGTAACTGTTAGTTACTTTTATTACTGAAGTCGTCTACAGTTCTATGCATATGAGACGGTGTAATATGTAAATGAACATAATCATAATGAAGTGACTCGGCTCTCGATGAGGTGAACAAATCTCCTTCAGTCTCTTATATTCCGGCTGTTTTCTGAATCATAATCATCACTGTCTTTATTGTGTTCATGATTTAGGAACAGATCTCATGTTTAAGTTAACGTGTCTCTTGAAATCCTGGCTTTAATCTTCATGTGTTCAGGTCGCTGTGAGCCTAAAGGCGCTCTGACTGGCAGCAACGCTGGAATCACCAGCATCGAGTTCGACAGCGCTGTAAGTGTTTACTGTTTCAGTATTTATCATATTAATGTCCAGAAGACTTTCACATGAAGACAAAATGTTTGCTTTCATTATTTCACACATTTGTGTTTTGGTTTGTGGGTGGGCTTAAGTTACTTCAATATATCACAGTGATGTGTGTGGATGTCTTGTGTTGCCAGAAAAGCTCCAGCTATTAGTTCCATTATTAATCTGGATATTTTCATCTGTAAAATAAAAAATGGTAAACATTCTGAGTTTCTTCAAACTGAGTTGAATCAGGTTGTTTTTAAGTTGTATCGTGAAGCATTTTCTTCTCAAACCAGTAAAATATAAGCCAGACTAATAACATGAGTCAGAAAACTTGTAAAAATATTGAACATAACAAGTATAAAGTACAATTCTTATCTGTGGCAGAAATTACAATGGATGGTCCATTTATTGAAGATACTGTATGCATGTTATACAAACTGTATGTTGTCCAAACTGTCTTATTACAGAACGGTTTCTTTGTTTCCTAATTTCCTTACCTTTCAAAGGACACTAGGTTTATGTGGTTCAGAATGTCATCTCAGGCCTTTTGAAGGGACGTGTTGTTAATATATGTTTATGTATTTATATTTTGGTCATGTGTCTTTAGGGCTCTTACCTGCTGGCGGCCTCCAATGACTTTGCCAGTCGTATCTGGACTGTAGACGACTACAGACTGAGAGTGAGTCTTCACAGTGCTTGGACTCTAAACCTGTAACATGTCCAGTCTTCTGGTCAGTGATGTTATGTAAAAGGTCTGAATCTCAGATCCCCCTCGTCGGCCATTTTGGCTCCCAGCAGCCCCTGCTCTGTGCTCCCATCATGCTCTAGTGGTGCAGTGGTGGTCCCAGGAGCTGCTGACAGACGGGATGTGACATCACAGTGCGAGTCTGTACAGAGACCGTACAGGCTCAGTGTGATGATGTCATCCAACAGAACCAATCAGTGAGGAGCTGGGGCTGAGGAGGTGGGGCCTGAGTTGTGATCTGACTCTTCTGCTGAGACCATAAGACTGAGACAGTTTGATTGTTGAAGTTAGTTTCATGTTGGAGGTTTGAACATGCGTTTCTGTCCTTCTAGCACACTTTGACGGGTCATAGTGGGAAGGTTCTGTCAGCTCGCTTCCTATTGGACAACGCTCGCATTGTCTCCGGGAGCTATGACCGAACACTCAAACTCTGGGACCTCCGCAGCAAAGTCTGTACGTGACTGTACAGGTTTCCCATAGCAACCGTAGTCCGGGTCTAGTTATGAGTCAGCGCATTGTGTTCAGTCTGCTGAGTCATCACCTGCTGTCTCACCTGTGCAGGTATGAAGACGGTGTTTGCTGGTTCCAGCTGTAACGACATCGTGTGCACGGAGCAGTGCGTCATGAGCGGACACTTTGACAAGAAAGTTAGATTCTGGGACATCAGGTCAGTTCACTAGTTCTTATGAATAACACTAATAAAGCTCCAGTCTTTGGGTTGTGTGAGAAACGTGAGCACCAGGAGGAAAGCCACTCATCAGTAGAAGTGACTAAAGAGAGGTGAAGGAGGAGAGGAAGCCTTCACTCGTCCTCTTGAACATCTGTCCTGCTTCTCTTTTTTCATCTCCTTCTCCAGGATTTTTCTCTTCATCTTCTCCATTTCTGTCTGTCTGTCCTTCATCTTCTTGTCAAAGAAGCCTCTCCGCTTCTTCATTTTGAGACAGTCACATCTTCCTGCTTTGAGTCACTCAGCAGTGATACAGTCTGTTATGTTACAAACACTGAAGCGTTGCACTTGTTACTGTGTAGCTTTGATTGGTGATTTATTGGTGTTTGTCATATGTTGTGTTCAGAGCAGAGAGTATAGTTCAGGAGCTGGAGCTGTTTGGCAGAGTGACATCTCTGGACCTGAACCACGACCGCACAGAGCTGCTCACCTGCTCCAGAGACGACCTGGTGAAGATCATGGACCTGCGCACCAACGCTGTCAGACAGACGTTCAGGTGAGTTCAGCCCATAGGTCAGGTGTGACCCGGGTTAGGGTTAGGACGGGTTAGGGTTAGCTGTGAAGATGGACTCTGATGTTCTGATCCTGGTTATTAACGTGTGTTCTTTGTGTGTGTAGTGCTCAGGGCTTCAAGTGTGGAGCCGATTGGACCAGAGTCACCTTTAGGTGAGTTCAACGGTTCTTCACTGCTTCATTTTCCAAGAATGTAATGTGTGTTGTTGAAGAGTAAAAACATAGATAGAACAAATGTACTCTTTTCATTCATTCCCTGATCACTTTTATTTTGCTGTTTTTTGTATCACACTTCCTGTGCAGATGTTTCACATTAAAAGCCTCCCGTTAGAGGCTCTGTAGTACAAAAACCCTGGGTGTCATTTTAATGTGTGTGTGTGTGTGTGAACATGGAGAAGTCCAACTAGTCTGAGTGGAGTCTGGCACTGAGCTGCTGCTGTTGTTGTGTTCAGTCCTGACGGCAGCTACGTGGCCGGTGGATCAGCTGATGGAGCTCTGTACATCTGGAACGTCCTGACGGGGAAAGTGGACCGGACTCTGGACCGGAACCACAAGTAAGAACCAGACTGACACCAGAACAGGAGATGTGACGGATGTTTTATGTTTGATTGGTAACATTTGTTGACCGAAGGACAAATGAAGAATAACTGGTTGTTTTCTGCAGCTCTGCCATCAACTCGGTGTCCTGGTCGCCTTCAGGAGTGTTCGTGGCCAGTGTGGAGAAAGGAAGCCGGGCCATCCTGTGGTCTGACATGTGATTGGCTGGAGTCCTGATGATGAAGAAGAGCAGGACGTTTGTGTTGAAGATGGAGCTCCTTGTTGTTGAACTCAGACTGAACTCAGACTGAATCAGACGTGTTGAACTCTTCATGTTGAACGTAAACACAGATTGAATCTAATGTTTACGTTTTATTTTTGGACGCTTTGAGAAGCTTTTAATGTGTTTTAATTCAAACTGCCTCCACAATGTTTAAAACGTCATCAAGCTGGAAGAGTAAATAATAAAGTCTTTATTAACGATTATCAGAGGTGTTTTAACCAGACATTTGAAATGAATATACACGACACCGGCACCGGCGGGACATTTGGTACCGGCGGGACAGTGTGTGTGTGTGTGTGTGTGTGTGTGTGTAAGTGTGTGTGTGTGTGTAAGTGTAAGCGCGTCCGTGGGGTGGGTTTAAGCGCGTCCATCCAGCAGACAGACTGCTGAGTCTGACTGAGACACTAATCGGCTCAGCAGAGACTAACACTGCTGATGATGTGATGGAACAATCGTGTCAGAATGACAATAACATTAATTATGAATCATCATTAATCATGTAAAGACTCAGATTTTGTCATGAAAAGTTATTGAATCTACAAAATGTGAGTATGTAGATACTCTACATCTACATGTTGTAGATCTACTTTAAAACGTGGGTTTAAACGTGAGGAGACGTGCAGGTACGTGGGTTTAAACG
>NW_022280302.1:62092-66511 GCF_004355925.1 Anarrhichthys ocellatus
TTTAAACGTGAGGAGACGTGCAGGTACGTGGGTTTAAACGTGAGGAGTTTAAAGCCACAAACGGTAATTGTTGGTCTTGTGAGAATAACCATCTTTGTCAGTGTTTTGTCAGAGAAGTGCTGTGATTTCCTGTTGACAGCGAACGCCTCCTGTACCTGCAGATCTCCACGTTTGTTGGTGCAGGATTAGCTGAGTGTGCGTTCAGTGGGTAATGAGCAGCATGCTGACCAGGCGGATATGTGAGCGGTCATTATAAATGCGGCTCTGATCGGTCGGATCACTTGTTAGAAATCTGCTGCTGCTCAACACACATTGCTCTCAGGTCAGTGTCTTCTGTTTCTGTGTCACAAGTTAAGATGATAGGACTGTTTACTGAGTGTCTTATTATTCATACTGACCACAGACAGAGTTCATTTAATTTAATGTGAACGACACAAACATCTATTCAGAAGTTTAGCTGAAGATAAGATCAGAGCTACTCTGGAGTCTGAGTTTGAGACATTAAAGAACTCACAAGGTTCATAGTGAACTCCAATCTGTGAGGGTTGAACGTGTGAACTTATGAATCTGGCTTTTTGTTTGATTGTCCAGTTGGTGAAAGAAAGCAGTTTGATTTGAATTAGAATAGACTTTAATACAGAACTGTTAAAGTCATTAGAGCCTGAGGTGTTCTATTGGTTTAACGTGTCTGTTAGTTAGAATGTTAACTGATGAGTCGTCATGTCGGGTTTCTCCGTACTGCAGGTCGTGACATCAACATGAGTCCCAAACATGTCGTCTTTAAGAAAGCGTCCCGCGACAAGTCGGTAAGTTGTGCAGAAATCCTCGTCGAGTAAAAGTAGAAGAACCAGAGTCCTCAATGTTGGGGAGTCTTTTGGAAGATTTAGTGACTCGAGGGTTCAAAGGTCCAATAAAACTAAACTGGCAATACCTCTGAACCTCCTGTGTGCTCCAGGTGGCGGTCTACATGACCAAGAGAGACTTTGTGGATCACTGTGACTTCGTGGATCCTGTCGGTGAGTTCAAAGTGAACTATAGACACCAGAGTTAGCTTCCAGCTAATTCACATCTGTTGTCCCATCAGGTTTATGTCTGACGGAGCGAACAACTTGCATGTCGGTCACACTTGTTTTAACTGTTGTGATGTAACTAGGCTAACAGTTTGCCTCTGCTTCCAGTCTTTGTGCTAAGCTAGGCTAAATACATGGTGGACCAGGGTCTTAAAGACCTCTTGTTTCTGATCATTTGATTTTTCATTTGATCATTTGAACTTTATTTAAAATGTGTTGGCGAGCAGTGAGTCCTGCAGCAGATTTAAATTATTTACGCAAAGATAGCACTGATCTCTATCTTACCTTCATGTTCAGAAACTAAAACGGATCAAATGTTAAATGTTGGATCAGTTCTTCTTCTGCAGACAGAAACTTCTCTCCAGTTAACAGTCGCTGTTTCTTTCTGTCCCTTTGAGACGGAGTTATTGTGATCGACCCGCTGCAGCTTAAAGGAAAGAAAGGTATGTTTTACTGTTGTAACATAATCAGAATGATTTCACATCAATAGATAAAAGTATTATAATCTCTGATATGTAATGTGATGAACTCAAACAACAATATGTTATGAGTGGAAAACAACATAAAAGACTTATAGATTTATTATACATTTAGATGATTGTTTTAGTAAGTGACCCTTTAATCCGTTTGTTCACTAAAGAACATGCGACTCATTCTTTGATTTTTTTTTTTTTTTTTTTTCATTTTTATGTCCACTCATTCAAGTTAATACTCGAACATTAAATGGTCCAAAATGTCTAAAAGTCTAATCCGTGGTCCGTGATATACCTGCTCAGTAACACAGAATCTTAATGAGTCAATGTGTAGACATGCTGAGATCTTGTACGCAACATTTTATTACTTTGTTCATCCATGTAAAACTATCTCCAATTCTTAAAACAGTTCGCTGAAAACACAACATGGACTTGCAGACTATTGACGAAGTTTACTGTAACTATAGTGGGTCTAACCCAGGAGACAACCTCCGGTTCTTCATGTGTTAAAGCTGCATTCTCTCTAGTGTCCACCAGGGGGCGACTCCTCTGGTTGTATAGAAGTCTATGAGAAAATGACTCTACTTCTCTCTTGATTTATTACCTCAGTAAACATGAGTTTATGGTCTCAATCTCTAGTTTCAAGTCTTCTTCAATACAGCATGATGTTCATTTAGTACATTATGGTCCATTTAGAGTCAAACAGACCATAAAGCAGGGGATGCTTTAGGGTGGGGCTACACTGTGATTGACAGGTCTGGTTGCTTTTCCTCTTACAAATGTAACTCTTTCACAGCGTGTTTTCACTTAATCAATGTTAAATTTAACATTTTGGTCTTAAAAATGTATTTGGTTTTCGGTTGTACTTAACTCCGCCCTCTAGTGACACTTCTTGTTCCAAAAAACAAGATGGCGACGACCAAAAAGCTGAACTTGAGGCTTCAGAACGGTAGTCCACAAACCAAAGGGACACGTCATGGTGACTCATCCACTTTGAATACAGTCTGTGGTCAAACTCCAAATTCTACACTTCCAGAGACTCTCGTCCACATAACCTATCCAGAGAGAAGTCCAGAAGGGAAAGAGGAAGTAGAGCTCAGGGTGGGGCAACGGGAGCAATTCATAAAATATGTGCCTCAACAGGAAGTCGGCAGACATTTCAATTTCTGTTCTGGGAAAGTGTACAAAACCCTCGTAAACAGACAAACTAACACATTTATACAGCAAAACAAGTAAAGGTAAACTGTGTAAAGGGAGACTCGTGGGTTTGAGTCCGATTCGTCAGCAGCTTTTCACAGATCGTATTGTTCCTCAGTTCCTCTCTCTATTATTTTTTAAGTCACAAAAAGTTTAGTGTGTCAGCCGGATCCTGGTCTCATGCAGTCTGCTGGTTTATGGTGGAGTTTTTAGAGGTAAAAGCATTTGTGTCTGAATAACGGGTCAGATTGTCCAGACTGTTACTGTGCTGCCGTTATGTATTTTTACCCTTTAACTGTTTCTTAAAGACAAAAAGATCCTGAAGAGGAACTTTTATTGAGTAACTCTTTTGATTGGTTGTTGGGGAAAAAGACTAAGAGTCGGAACTTTTGTGGATTCAGCATCTAGTGGTCATTAGTGGTACTGCTTATTCCTGTTTTTGTGTACTGGAGTATTTTTACGTTGTGGTGTGGCTACTTGAACATAACTTGTTTTTTCACTGTATAGAATAAACATTAATCTGAAAGTATTCAGAAACTGATTTTGCCGGTCTGTGGACGTGATGTGTTTCTAGTCTACGTGATGCTGTCGTGTACGTTCCGGTACGGCCACCAGGACGTGGATGTGATGGGCGTGGCCTTCAGGAGGGACCTGTTCCTGGTGACCCGGCAGGTTTACCCCGAGCTGCAGGACAAAGAGAAGCTCACTCACAACAAGATGCAGCAGAAGCTGCTCCTGAAGCTGGGAGACAACGCCTTTCCCTTCTTCTTTGAGGTGAGACGCTGAGACATGTAGCATCCCACGTCCTCCAGCTCAGACATCACCTCAGCTACAGCTCTTCACACACAGGTGGTTCTGTGTGTGAAGAGGATCCTGATCACCTATACACCAGTCCCCCTATCCACCCGCCTACCAGTCCACCCATCTACCAGTCCTGAAGAATCCCCTTATATTCAAAGGTTGGGAAGGAGGGGAAACGGCATGCAGTTTCTAACAATACCCTTTAAAAGAACCCCGAACAGAACCCTAAACAGAAGTCTGAACAGAACCCTAAACAGAAGTCTGAACAGAACCCTAAACGGATCTCTGAACAGAACCCTGAATAGACCCTTTAACAGAACCCTGAGCAGACCCAAGAACAGTGATGTCACAGACACCTGTAACAGACCCTTCAACCATAAATGATGATGTAATAAATAATCGGTGTTTGTTTCAGTTTCCAGACAACCTGCCGTGTTCTGTTGCTCTGCAGCCGGGACCGTCTGATGTGGGGAAGGTAACTCCACCAGTACATTTAAATAAATACCACCAATACATTTAAATACAACCAGTACTTCATATTGATAATACTAACTTTAATTATAAAAAGTTGTCTATGTGACAGAAATGTGCGGTGGAGTTTGAAGTGAAAGCTTTCTGTGGAGAAAACCAGGACGACAAGAACAAACAGCGAGTCATTCGTTTTATTATTATTATTATTATCATTATTATTATTGTTATTGTTATCATTATTATTATTGTTTCTGAAGGAATTCAGTCCACCTCAGCATCCGTAAGATCCAGTTCAGTCCAGAACTCAGTGAACTGGTCCCAGAGACTGAAACCACCTTTGAGTTCCTGATGTCTGAGAAACCGCTACACGTCAGACTGAGCATGAGCAAAGAGGTCTGTCTGTCTGT